>NW_020799142.1:14954362-14987272 GCF_003259725.1 Athene cunicularia | reverse complement strand
ATATATAGGTATGTATATGCACATACACAAAACGGACAAACACAGAGAAACAAAAATATTTGGATCCAGTAGAATGAAGTACATATCCACGCACCAATAAGCAGAGAAAGAATGGGTGAAAGTGAAACTAGCTCAAAGAAAAATTTCCCTTCTCTTGAGTTTAGGGTAGATACAAGCCTTGGCATTCCTCAACAGGTGATAACTGAGACTCAAGCAGGTTGATTTCGCCCTGGCCTTCCATCAGCCCTGGCAGCAGACAACACCTTAAGGGTTTTGGTACCTGAGAGGTGTCTCTGCTCAGGGGAGATGCTGGTCACAGGCCCACCACAGTCCAGGAGAGCTCAAAGCATCTCCCTTGTGGTAGCAATTTATAGGGTCCAAGATAATTGTCAGATAAGTCTTGCTCACGCCCAGCTCCAGCAATGAAGTATACTGGTGTTCTCCAGCAGTTGCACAAGAACCTGATAAATGTGCAAATCTGTTATTGTTGCCATTTGACCTCATCCCAGGCACAGGTGTGCCAGGCCATTAGGAGATGATGGACCGTTACAATCGTTCTGAGCAATCGGGAGGGCAGGAGCCAGGAGTCAGGCTCCTTAAGGGGGCGCCTTAACTTTAGCAGTCCTTATCTCCACAGATTGGTGTGTAGCTCGGGGGAGGTGGGTGGGATCACACCTAGCACCAAGCAGCCCAATAAGGAGGGGCGGGGAGAGGTAAGAATTGCACCACCACATTATCACAGCCTTAGACTGTGTGCACAGCCTTACTTGCAGTTACTGCTTTTTTTCTTAATTGTATTAACTAGTTGATGGATCACATGCTGTTGTAACAAGAAAAACAGGTTTGACAAAACCAAACAAATACACCAGGGAATAGAACGTGTAGTCATAATTATTTTTTAAGAGATAAAACAGGCAGACATGAGATGTAGGGCCAGAGTAAGACTCGATGTGCCATGGTTTCTTTAATTGTGTGGACACAGTTTCATGTTCCTCAAAGGTAGTACAAAGAATACATGCTGGCCACTACGTGATTGTTCTCCAAGCAGTTTTTGTTTGCTGCATATTGGGCAAGGCAACACGCATGGCTCTAACCCAGACTGAAAATGGAGTCCTGGCTGCAGTGAGCCAGGGAACCCTGCAATGTGCACTTATTCTATTCTTCAAACTCCCCATCACTTTCAGTGTGACCTGAATTGTCCATTTTATGTCAGGAAAGGGAGACTGTCTGAGAAACTGAGATATTCCTTTAGGAGTAATAATCAATAGAGCTGTCTTGTCTGGGCAATGAAGGGTACCAGCTGCATATGGTTAACAACTCTTGGTGATCAAGTTTAAAAGAGGAAGGAGAATGGCAGCATCCAGTATTGGGGAAGAAGTTCTCACCGTGACCAGACTGAAAGAGTAGTCATCAGAGAGTTAAACTGGGAACTGGAACAGATATATCATTGACTGCATAATCCCCCAAGAGAGCACCTGTGCCTCAGGAAGATCCATGAAGTCTTAGACACTCTATTGGTGTAATTCTAGCTGAGCTGACTTGAAAATAAATAAGTTCCAAAAGGTGGATCTAATATCTTGGTCCTGTGACTACTCCACAGAGGTGAAATCAACTGGGTCTATAACAAGAGTTCCTGTGGGTAAGGGACTGTGACTGAAGGTGTCAGTCCAAAAAGCAAGCTGGTAGAAGTTTTGTGGGTTTTCTTTTTGGCTTCATAACCTTCACAGATTAAGTTTTCAGAAGGTGTAGTTTAAGTATCAGTATCAGGTTAAGTATCAGTATACATTAGCAATTATACACTTGATTAAAGTTTATTTGCATGTAAAATCCTATTGCTGTTTCACCCTACAATTTAATGAACTGTCAGATACTGTTTTTTTCCTGTTTGGTTGGTGCTGGTAGCCATAATTTTGGGCTTACATGTGAAGGGACTGGAAGGACCCAGCAGAATCATGGCTGGGTAAAAGTCTTTTATCATCACATGTGAGGTATCCACTCTGCACCCAGTTATATCTGTAACTAGCCAGTTACAGAAGGAAAAAGAGAATAGACTGTTCATGGTCAAAATATCTTGGTAATTCAAGAATCCTTTTGCCAAACTCATGAAGAGGAGAATGTATTTACCCTCTTAGCTAGTGAGATATGCAGAAGGTGGCTTCCAAGAATGGGATCTGCTCAGGATTGCTAAGGAAGAAGATCTGAGCTTGTGGATATGTTTCCTAAAGACAGTTGTGCTGAGCTGACTGGACCAGGAAACTGAATTTCCATCATGTGTGGACTTTGCTTTGATATTTCCCGGTCAATAGTAGACCTTGCCTGAGACTCAGAGGAGGTTTTATGGGAACATCTCTGCTGAAGGTATAGGCTTTAACATGGAAGGCTCGGGGTTTTCTTGCTTGCATCTGTTATTAATAAAGGAAGAGGAGTCACTTTGCAACATATGCACTTTACACTGTTGCCTATTATTCATGAAAAACCTGGGATAACAAATGATGCATCGAGCAGAGCCAGCCTAACCATTTGGAAGAACATTCACAGCAGGAAAAGCAGGGGGAGTGTGGGAGAGTATGGGATGAAAGAGCAGCCTCGCTCTTCAGAACTGCTTTTGTAAAAAAACCTGTTAGACATGGGTGGCCCTGATCCTTTTGTTTTTTCTTAAGGGAAATAAGTTAAAGAAGAACATATTGCCTAGCAGTAATGCTAACTATGCCACGTGATAGGATAAAATAAACACATTTAAAAGGATATTGTTAAAGAAATATTTTAAAGATATCACATTTGGTATTTTCATATGAGCACATTGATCTGAGGTTTGTCCTTTATAACTAGTTAAGTCCAAATGCATTTTTAAGACATTTCTAGTTTTCTAAGCAAGTCCAAGATTTAACATGGCACTCTGATGACAACATGAGAATAAGACTTCACTAAGTTGTAGTAGTTTTGCTTAACTTTACTTAGATGGGTTTGAGTATATAGTGCATGAAGTAAAAGTAATATTGGGATTGAAAGACCAAATGCTAAAAGCCAGAAAATTCTTCAGCTTCAGGGTGCAATATTAATTTGTCGGTGCACATCTCGTATGCTTTACACAAGAAAGCTAGTAACAAACTGCCCTATGCTTTCACTATGACTGCATGTACCATATGGTGAGAATACCTTAGGTGTTCCTGGGCGTACAGTTGGCCATCAGAACCATTCTGCTTATCTTAGCAAGGGTGTTAGAGCACATCTGAGACCAAATGGATTCTAGATCTGCCTGCTTCATGTTACCTCATTGCTCTCAACCATCTTCCTGACTGTGGTTTCCCTGATGGAGTTTTCCTCATTGCTCCATCCCCAGCCACTCCATCAGATCCCACAGCTCTTCAGCCTCCCTTCCTTGCCTGCGTACCCACTCTAGTCACTTCCCCAGTTTCTGTGACAACCTCAGAGCTCCTTTCAGCCATCCTATTCCCACCTTTAAGTTTTGTTGCCAAATAAAACAAAAAGAATGTGAGAATTGAGAAATTAAATAAAATGTGAAACTTGGGGCAGAGTTGTGATTGCTTTGATGCTGATTGTGCAAAGGATCTCAGCATGACCCTGCTGCATAAATTGCCTTCAGCACTGTGACTGGGAGTGGTGCATCTGCTAATTCTGACTGCCTGCATCCAAGACTGTGTTTTCACTACAAAGCTATTATTCCTTCCCTTGGTTTCTTTTTTATCTATCCCTACACAGTGAAGTATCAGATGCACTTTAAACCTTAGAACAGAACAGTGACAAGAGAGTAACAGGGATTAATGCTGGCTGGAGTGAAACTAAATCACTGACAAGGGAGAACGTTAAAAGTTCACTACTTGTGATATATATTGTGGGGTTTTTGATATCTGAGAGGCACTTGGAGACCCAGAACATTAGGTCTTTATTGATGCAGCGCTAGAGAGATGTAAAACAGTGCACTCAAACAGGTAAAATGCTGCTGAAAATACTTTTGAGAACATTGTAAGGGGAAATACTGAATCATCACTCAAGGCCTCTTCTCTGTGATATGAATACTACTGCCATTATTGGTGACACTAAATTAGCATTGGCCAATATGATTTACAGTGGCATAAAGCTTGGGGTTAAAATCAGCTGGAAGTCTTTCTAGAGATGCCATACCAGCTGCAGTTTTCTCTGAGAGTGTTACCCACCTTCAGCTGTAGCCCCAAACCTGTTGTTATCACTACAAAACTCAGGAATTGGTCACTGAGTGGCAGAGGAAGAACTGAAGCATTCTGCTCCAATCTCTCTTCCCCAAATCTCTCTTCCCAATTTCTCTGCTCCTTGCCCAATAACAGAGGAGATTTGAAGACCATCTAATTTTTAAGTAGGACATCTTCCCATCTCCGCTTAAGAAACTAATAATCCTAATGTTTTCTTTACCTCTTTTCTCACAACTATAAGTACTGGGAGGTGAAAGCTGTGAATACATCCTGTGCAGATTGAGATGAATGCATAGGGTGGAAATAGAGAGAGCTGGTGCTTTCAGTCATGAAGGTAGTCAGCTGCTTCTTGACTTCCAGTGCTTTCACATTGCCAGTGATGTCGAACTGATAGCACCAAATAATTCGGTGTCATGCTCTTGCGTTAGTAAGATCTATTCTAAGGCAAGCACAGGGATAAACACGTCATGCAGGTAACAGAAAACTTTAATCCGGGTGAGGAGTCTTCTGTCCATTCCCATTTTGCTTACTCATGCACTGTAATTTGCTTAAGCATTTATCATGAAAATACCAGTGCTGCAACAGAACTGGCACCTAATATGTGAGGAAACATGACACTAGGAAAAAATATAACCGATTATTCTACTAGCATGTTAGGCAGTTTGCAAGAGCCTAAAAAATGCAACAATAGGGTCTAAATTCCCTGTAAGAAACAAGACAGGGATGCCCAGTCTTCTCCCCTGACTGATTGAAGCGTGTGCTGGCATGCAGCCAGACACCATGCACTCTGCAAACCCTGGCAGAGCAGCAGAGTGGGTGAACTAATATTCTTGGTTTGCTACCGCAGATAGGTGCTTTCTGTTTTCTCCAGAATGAACCGTTTGTGTACCTAGTCTTTAGGAGAAGTTCATGGTTCCATGGATATCTCACCATGTTTCTGTCAAAGCAGGACTCCAGAAGGGTGTCACTTCACATGATGGAGTGAGAAATGTAGCATTAAAATATTTCTTTTTGGGGCAGTATTTTTTGGGAGTTTGTACTTGTATCTCATATACACCAAACAGATCAGTGTCACTTGTTTATTTACCACTGTGATTGCATAGCTAGGTGAATGACAGTGTTCTTCAAACTTGAAAGAAGGAGCATATAACTGTTGCTTAAATGTATATATATATATAGGCAAGAAAGACAAAGACACAGAGACACTCTAGCATTGTAAAATATGAAGCAAGCTACATGGCTTGATAACCACATTGTTTCAACATCCAAAGGTAAAGTGGGCCTGGAATCCAGCACAAACCAGATACCACCTGTTTATTAAATAGAAAACCTTTTCAATAATAATGAGTAATAGGAAGGATGTCAAAAGTTCATCCAACACTAGCTTGTGCATCAATTCAATGCTAAGTTTATGCACAATCAGCTTTTGCATCTTATTTATTTAATCTTATTTATAAAAATCCAGTTTCTGTAACAACAATTCTTAAGCTGAGCAGGAAAATAGGGGAAATTAATTGGTCTTTCCTTCTTTGCTCCCATCAGGGGAAAAAAAGAAAAGTCAAAACCATATCTTAGTAGAATAATTATATCTATTGTCCTTTGGATCTTCTCTCAGGACTCCCCATGGCCAATCTCAAGTCAAGAACTTTCTCAACAAAAGTGCTTTAAGAAGCTTTTCTGTGCATTAGGTATCATGAAACTGATAGATGGCTCACAAATGGAAATCATTTGGTGATTTAGATCAGATCTTGCTGCTGAAGCACCAGTAAGATGATACACTAAACCTGAATCTCTTTATGTTATTATGATTCAGCCTGGAACACCTACATTTATGCAATGTATTTATTAAATGAGTAAGCAAACAATTTTTTTGCTTTTTAAAACAGAGTATATTAGCTTTTCTAATTAATTTGCAATGTTGTTAGAAGATAGTGCTTATGAGCATAAAACAAGCATACTAATTGTAAACGGGTACTACTCCTTAGTAGCAACAGTGTCTGCAGTGCAGACAAAGTAGGGAGTACTGAAATCAGGATGATTTAACTTGGTTTTGTTGTTTTTAATTTCTAAAGAAACACTTTTATCAGCTACAGCACTAGGTTTTGTTGTTTTGGTTTTTTTTTCTATGAGGAGTGTTCTTCTAAAAATCTCTAACCAAAATGAGAAGGAAGATACTTCTATCACATAAGGATAATTATCTTGAATGAGTTTGCGGATCTTTTCACACCTAAAGGCCAAACAAAGGTGAGAAGGGCAGGCTGGGGCACTGGCTACATCCTAAAGCCCTTACTGAAGCCCAACTCCAATCCACTGTGTCGCTATAGTGGTTTGTAATATAACAGAACCCATGGGTCAAAATCAGATTTAAACATCACAGACTGCACAAATAAATACCAAAATGTTAGGTCCTATCTTGTAGATGTTCTACGTTTATGACATGGTATAACAGCTTTTAGTGAAAGGAGGGTGAGGGAGGAAGCTAAATTGAAAACTGAATGAGCAGGGTTTGCATGGCAGACAGGAGTCTTCTCACCTGGTTAGTTCCTATCAGCTGGCACAGTTAAAGAGTGTCTGTTAGAACTTCAATCACTGTAGTTACAGGTTCAGCTACAATTTGTTTGCATTACTCACAATGTTGCTGCTAACCATCAGCTGGCAAAATTTTCAGTATGTATGTGCAACTTTTTTTTAGCTTTTAACAAAGTTTGAATGAAGTAAGGCTGAAATTCAACTGTTCTGCATGCTCCTTTAAAAAAATCCTTAGGATGGCTATGATATGCATCAGACTTGCTTGTTCATTTTATTAACACCTTAATAGCAGCATAGCTCCAGCACTCGCACTGTAAGTTCGTCAGGTACATGGACAGTCATTTGGTTGGTTGTACAGCACCCAGCATGCTGGGTGGGATGCAGGCAAGTGTTGGTCCTGAGGGGCATGTGTAACAGGTGACTGGGAAGGAGCAGTGTTGGTTCCATCTCAGTCAGCTGGGTGTGAGATCCAGATTGTCTTTGCCTTTACTGGATGGCTTGTACAAAGTCACACTACCCTCGGTGTTTCTGCTCACACTCTTCTTTCTCGGCATGCTTGTTTCTCCTTGGTGCCCACCCTACTGCAGGAACAGGGCCAAGTTACATTGCAGTTGGCATTTTTCCCTCTGAACTATGTTTAGCCTTTTTATACTTGATGGGCAAAGACCTTGACTAGGGCTTGGGCTCTCCCCACTTCTTTTGGCAAAAACTAAATGGATTCTTTAATACTAGTCTGTGCTTTGGGTTTTCCAAGCTCTAAAAGGGGTACTAAAATGAAGGCAAACTTGCCTTGCTTGCTGTTCCTAAATGTACTGTTCTGTCCTTTTTTTTTTTTTTTTTGTCTGGCTTGAATAGCATGAACAGACTGGTTTCACTTGCAGGTTCTCACTGATGAGAATATTGTTATTCTTCTTTCCAGAAGAGCAGAGTTTTTTTCATCATCACAATTGTTAGATTCACCTCATTGCCCTTCTTTCACCCTTTCAAGGATTAAAACCAACAATAAACCCGGTATGTGTTAGTGAAGCACAGTCTCTGTTTCTCCATTGTCTCATCAGAGAACTGGGACACTGTTACTCCAAGATATCAAAAGTAATTTATCTGATGCTTTTAATAATACTCTAGTTTAATTAAATGTTTTTCTCTATTTTTTTTAGTCTAAGTCACAGGTATTTTAGCATCATTTTCCAGATTTTTACATACTTACTGAGTCTTAAAACTCTAATTTTATTAATATGACAGATACTGATAAAATAGAAATGTGAAACTTCCGTGTGGTATAGAACCAGAAGTGGTACAAAAAACTGCCATAGAGATATTTTATATTTATTTAATGAATTTTTATTTTGATTCTGGTAACACCTAATCAGGGCTAATGCAGTTCTCATGAATTTTTTCACAAGCTATCTTGAGGCACCTATGGAGTAATTGGGAGTCCAAAAAATTTACTTTAGAAACAGCTCTAGACAAGTACAGTCTGTATTGCACAGGAAGTTGTAATATGTAAATACTTAAAAGTGCATGTTTGAAATATGATACATAAATTCCTAGTCTACGCATCATCAGCACAAGGATGTTATTGATGTAAGTGGAAACATTTTGGAGATAGGGAGCTTGTTTCTTTTCCTCTTCATTTTGTTGAAGTGAAGTATAGCACTAAAGATGTGAAAGGGATCTGGTCTTGGCCTGGAGAAATCCAAGAAGTCCTCAATCCTGTCAATGGCCTGTCAATGTTTTTATCCTGTTGAGTCTGGCTGGAAAACAATGACTTTGTGAAAAACTTCAGAATGTCTTTTCTTTCTATATTGGCAGCAGATAATTCCTTTCACATTTTAAAGAGCAACTGTAGAATTGCACTTTCCAAGAAAAGGAGAAAAGCAAGATTATCCTGCAATGGCCAGTTCTGCAGAAGCTCTGGTATTTCCAGGCATGGGGTAAAGAAAGCAGGATGGCCTCGGTGTCCTGCGGGCCTTCAGGCCTGGCACCCACCTTCGAGGCTGGCACGGGCAGCTGGAGCCTCTCTCCTGCAGCCCAGCCCAGACAGCTCTTGTTTATTCTCTCAAGTGGAGTATCTCTAGCAGGAAAGCAAGAAGGACAGCATGGCTCTGTGGTCAGGATGTTCACCAGGGAGGTGTGAAAACCCTTTTGCTCCTGATGCATCTGACCAGCCCCGGGGGCATCCTCTTCCTTCTCATCGTACAAAATCCACCCTGGCCTGGGGATACCATTCACATTTCTGTGTTGTTATTGATGTTGTTAAAACTGTGACATTCCTGGGAAACATTCAGTTTAGCTGTTATTTTTAGATGGAAAAAAGCTTTCCTCAAAAATGTTTCAACCTGCTGTGCTTAATACATATTTCCTCCTGTGCACAACCCAGTCATTTTGGAAGGAATATTCATGGCAGTTGTTATTGGCATGGTACTCAAACGTATGAGACCTTTGCCCTAGCCTGGTACTCCTTTATTTTAATTGGGGAAAATAGTAACACAAAATTGATCAAGTTCTTATGAAGTATTAGAGCCCTTCAAGCTACTACTCACTTAAAAATTAGACCCTATAATCCCAAAGCTACCTCAGACATCAAGGTTGCCAGCTAAACAAAAAAGCAGTTGTTAAAAAAAAAAACAAACCAACAAACATTTTGTCTTCAAACTTCTCAGAATTAGTAATGCTGACAACATGTCTGCCAGCTTTGCAGGAAAAGGAAACTTACAACACTTGCCTATGGATATTTTTATAGAAATATGTTTATTTGGGTTCTTCTTTTAAAAAGAATTAAATGGAAGCATAAAACAAATGACTATTATAATTTAAAATCTCACTGTCTTTGTAACAATGAAGAGCTGAAGTGCTAAGGTTTGGACAACCGGCCCAAGCCAGAGTTGACCTATAGATGAATCCTGTGTATTTTATAACTGAAACCATTGTGCCAGTAGGTGTTGTACTAAGTTATAACAACTCACTTATGCTGATGTGAAAAGTGCTAAAGCATTGAAGGACTGAAGCCTGAACAACAGGCCCCAACCGAAGCTGCTAGCTTAGTCTGTAATCATTAACAAAGTGTGTAAGGTCACTAGTGAAAATTGCAGCCTAGAATATAATCAGTGGTGAGGACAAAATGCTGAGAGAATGTATCCAAGTTGCCTTGTTTAGCCTTGTTCAAGGCTGAGAACCCACGTATTTGGACTTGTTAGAAACTCCCCTGGTCTCCCCCTCCCTGAGTCCTGGCCAGGCTTTGGGTGGAATCCAACAGGAGAATGAAACCAGAAATTTTCCGCTCAAAACAAAGGTGCCAGCTATTCTGGCTTGTCGATCTCTGGTATATAAGGCTGGGCCCGCTCACAGGGACTTTGGGTGCCTCACCTACGGATGGACGCACCACGTAGGATTTCCCACTGTCCGGGACAGGCTCTGCAAACCCTCCCTGCACCGGGGCTGCCCAGCGACTGCGGGTCTGGATGATGGTAACGGATGCAAGTGGTGATGTATCTTTATTAATCACTACTCTCTCTCTTGTGTAGTAATGATTTGATGCATTACCCTTTATTTTCCTATCTGTTGCTTTAGGTGCATAATTCTGCCTTTTCTTACTGCATGTTTTACTCTGTTACATTATTTGGTTATCATCTGTAAAATACACCTACGCTTTTCACTCTATGTCCGAGTTTAATTGGTACCCTTAATCAGCAACACAAGAGCAAAGCCTGCTGATGCTTTCACTGATCTGACAGAAGCATATCGGGGTAGGAGAGGACTTCAGAATAGAAAATAGGGTAGGAGAGGTGTCCCTTTCCATTAGACATGAGTTTGTCGGGAAGACTTTCTCCCACTGGAGCAGCAGTAGGGCTGAGTGGAGCACCACCACTTGCAAGCCAGCCTGAAGCTGGGGGATTTGCACATGCAGGCTAGTCTCCTGCTTCCTCTGCCAAGCACAGCATTGCTCCAGAAAAGTGCCCGGGGGGGGGGAGGGCAAGGAGGGTAAGAGAGGCAATTTAGTCTACTTTAAGAGCCTTTTTACAGAATTACTTAGCAATTACAGAAAATACGTTTGGATTCAGTATTCACATTGTAATTGGATTTATCCAGGAAAATAATTTTGGATTTGTTTTGACAAGGTTTGAATTGCAAAACAAGTTTTGTAACTATATTAATCAGGTCAGTCTGCTATGAGAATGACAGCCTATTTTGCCATAGTGGGACTTTTTGTTGGTAGACTCAAGTGCCAAAATAAGCAGAAACGGTGCGCTTATTCTCTAGGGATAAGTATAGGCCAGTGTGGTTTCAATTCACCCTTTGAAGACCTACCCACAAAATGATATAGGCTTAAGCCATGTGAGAAGCTTCTTGCAGCTGAGAGGACAGCATGGGAAATGTCTGTGGATGGGTCCATGGACCAGACAGCTGTTCTCTCCAGCTGCAGCTCACCTGCATGGGAAAGCTCAGTTTAGACACAGCATCTGAAGGCTGGCAGTGTGGCTCCTTCATTTACTGCCTTTTCAGAGGCTGACCAATGAACCCAAATTTTCACAACCCTGTAGCTTGCAATCCACGAGCAAAACTGAAATACATCTAGAGTGGGGATGCTTGCCTAGGGCTCACTGGTGTGTTCAGCCCTGCAGAAGACTCCTGAGTGCTGCATACTGCTCTCTTCTCCAGAACCCCATGCCAGGACCAGAGAATCACTGGCAGCTGTTTCACCCCTGTCCTAAGGGCTCTGTGCATCTTTCTCCACTACATGCTTGGGAATGCACCCATCCATGATATGACTGGTTGGTACATAACACTCTATCTTCTAACTGCACTGTAATGAAAAGCTGGGGAGCTGGAGCCTGTGGGTGCCCCAATAGGAGGTAACGGGGCCTACTACCACTAAAAAACCCCAGATAACGCTGCTTTAACATAATAAGATGACCTTATGTAAGCACTTTTGAGGTGAACATTCACAGAAAAAAGGTATCCGCCAAGGTCCTGTCCTGAACCCCTTAATTAAAGGAGTAGTCCTGTTAATTTTGTAAGATTACTTGCCTAAATACATACCACTCTTGTGAAGAAAGTGGTGTATTATTTAACCCTAAACAAATTAGGCTATGTTAAGCAGATTGACATGTAAGGAGACCATGAAAAGATGAAGGGGATCACAGAGGCTGTTTTGTTTTGAATGTTTGTTTGATTATTCTTTACAAGAGTACAGAGTGAAAGACATTCACATTTTGTTTTTATCAGAAGTAATCCAAGCCCCTCTTAACCTTCATTCTAGGAGGGTAAATAAAACAATTTATGGAAATGTCTTTGATTTGTTACTTCCTCTCTGAGAACGGTTGCTGTATGTCCCCAGGACACTCTGCCTCTGGAAGGCTTGTGTCTCCCCAGCACCCCAGCCTGCTTGCTTTCCCCGAGTTCCTCCTGTGGTGCAGATACCTCTGAGATCATCTGGAAAGCTTCTCCCACTGAACCCAATAGCCTTCTGGGAGATCTCTGTGCTGCTTCAGCATAAGCTGGATAAGCAGCAGATAGAAAACAAAACTTCTTTCAGAAGTGCTAGGTGCATTGGTGGCAATGTAAAAAAAAAAAAAAAAAAAAAAAAAAAAAAGGAGAGAGAATGATCATTTCTATTTAAATCATGGTTGCAGTTCTACATAACTTTCTGTCTAAGGGCGCATTTAGAAAAAGTTTAGGCAATACTTCTTTTTTGCAGAATCAGATGGGGTAGAAATAGAGAAGTTAGCACTCAGCCCAGTAGCAGAATGACACTGCATGTCACTCCGAATTGTGCATTTACATCAGCTGAATCCTGAAAACTGGATTTATGTATGGTCATTGATAATTTTTCGTATAAGCATTTGCCAACAACTGTTAAACAACTGTTAAAAGATCTGCAAATCTGCAGATTTTTTATCTGCACTCAGAGCTCTCAAGCCGAACAGGTCCTACACCCAGATCTCTTTGCCAAAAATCATGCCTTAGAGAAAAAATAGTGGGCTTTTTTATCCCCTTCCTGAAATTTTGTCTTTCAGTTCAGTTATGAGCAGGCATCTTACTAGCTAATGGCAGTAGATTACCTTTCCTTTGCCATTACTGACTGCTCACAGGCTGTCACCTTCTACCAGAGTCCCGAGGTATCATATTTTGGAAGGTGGTTATTGATGAAAGGGGCTTTATAAATATATTTAATACTTTATCCTAATTCAGTGAGAAAGGGTGTATCAGATCACTTGTTTCACAAGATATGAGATTCAGAAACAACTTAGTCAATGATACAGGATAAGAATGTAAGCTTTGGTTTCTAAAGAAGATGACAGATCAAGTCTAAATTAATGGGAACAAAAGACATTTATCTAGTTTTCTTTCTCCACAATTACTTTTCACAATTGCTAGGACTTCATTTCATGCACTTTCTCTGATAGTGAGGAACTCTTCCACGGCATATTCTAGTGGGGTGCTTTTTTACCATATACAAGGCATATTATTTAGTGAATGTAGGTTTTTAGATTAAAATATAAATTTGGGCATTTAAGGCAATACAAGTAGAGTCCTTCCAGGTAACAAAAAGATTCCTTTTTAATTATAGCTTTATTATCACAGTTTTTAAAAAATAATTCTCAGCAAAATTAATTTCCTTCCAAGGAACAGATACCCAGTAGAGGTTACATTTATTCAGTAAGCATTGCATCTAATGAGTCCAGTTGTGGAGCTACCCTGTTAATGTATCCCTGTTATGATGGAGTTGGTCTGAATTAAATGCATAGTACCAGGAAAGAACTAGATGTTTTATCAGTTCTGTTAAGACACTAAGTTTTTAATCTATTACTACCTAAAGCTCCTACATTATGATGAAAATATCTCTGTCAGTGAAGACAGGAACGATATCAAAGACTGAGACATCTGTTTTACTACAAGTATCCAAACAGCAGGTAATTTATCTTAAAACAATTACAAGGTAAATTTTCTTTGGTACTGATTTATCCTCGCAAAAATGATGGAACAAATGCTTGAATGAGTGACTCTGACAAACTAACATTGAAGAAACCTCATTAAACCTCATTTAATATTGTTGAATGGGTTGAGTGGCAAAGCAGCTTGGAAGCCAGAGAGTGAGAAACAGAAAATTTAAAAATACTGTAAGCTTTAAATAAAACATAAAAACATTTTGTGTGTATGTGTGTGGGGGAGGACCATTACACGTAAGTCGGTGCTTGATATGTGGCATATAATTACAGGAAGTTTGTAGAAGGTGCCATGATACCTGTCAATTATGAGCAGGCAGAAAATGCAGTTAACATACATAATTCATCAGCATACTGCCCTTTGTTGTTAAGCTGACTGATTTAGCTCCATAACATAACTGCTTATTCAAAACAAGACATTTAAATTCAAATGAAATACTGTTACCTCTTCAAAATGTGTTCAGTTATTATACTGATTCAGATGTATATGTATGCATTCCTAAACGTTAGCATGGAAGACTACAACTACACAAATATGTGTATATATACAACTACACATACATGAGCACACAAATCTGTTGTATTATGAGGAGGAAGAGGTGTTATCAGTATCAGTCAGCCCTTATATTCCTGCATGAGAGAATTTGTTAGCCAGTTCTGACTTTTAATAGAAAACATTTAACAATTAAAATTCTTTTAATGTTCCTAATATATTTATTGTTTATTCTGCTAGTCTCACAGAAATTATTTTCATAATGGCAAATATACTTTAAAATGTATTAAAAATATAGTGTAGAGCTAAATTCAGCTTGACTTCTCCAGCTCTAGCCTTTAATTGTGCTTGCTTGAAGTCAGATGGATTTTAATAAAAAAGCCACATATCCAGATAAGGGCTAGAAGTAAGCATTGATCAGATACTGTGTGGAGGATTTTTTTTTTTTTTTTCCTGAGTAGGTGTGCCCTCATTTAAGATTAAAAAAGCAAAATACTGACATCTACCATGACTGCAAAAGCCTAATAGAAATATGGAGATTCTGGAAATTACTAGTATCCATTGCTTGGGTATGAAGAGACAGAAAACAGTTCAGTGTTTGGAGGCAGACGGTCTGAGATACAAAAGAAATTTGTGTACAGTACAAAAAACTTAAAGAGGAAAGAAATTAACTGCTTTTATGTACTATTTCAGAATACGAGAAGACACATTGTGAAATCAAAAGGATATCAAATAAGAAACTCATCAAGAGAAATGCCTTCTACATAAAAGAAAGGCTTCTGCAGTTGGAGTGCACTCCCACAAGGTGAGTGGGAGCAAAAAACTCTTTTGCTTAAGTAGGATTTCTGCAAAGTTTGAACTTCTATGAGTGCTGAGTGCATTCACACCCATCTATAAAGGAAGCTGTGAATATTCTCAGTGTGTACGAAGGTCCATGCTAGTGTGCCAAAGCTGCTACTATCTGATGAATGCATTTACTTTATGAGGAGGTTGTCTGCATTTGCCTGGGCTGGGTTGGATTTTGGATAGGTAGATGAACTCTGCACCTAGAGTACACTACATCCTGTGTTATTACTAAAATAAGCATAAAAACCTTCCAAGAGGCAAATCGTCTTTACTCAGAAAAATATTTTCCTAGGAAGAATAACAAAATCTAGTAAATCAGATGACATGTAAAGACACATGACATGGAAGTGATCTGAAAATGTGGTGAAGAAAGGTAGAAAAATGAGCAAGGGATCTGTCCTCTCCTCCTGCTCTGGCAGTTAACTAAAGACCCTTGCTGGCAGCTTGGCCTTGGCCTGTAACTCCTTCCAAGCCTCTATATTCCCATTACTGACCTGAATGAGGCCACAGCTGAAGCAGATATCCTACCAGTTCAGTTTTGTAAAATGTTTTGGGTTAAGTTTTCAATAGACTGTTGATGGGAATAGCAAAACAAGAAGCAATTGATCACATCCCAGTTTATATAGTTTTAAAAAAGGCAGGACAGGCTGCAAAATTAGCTTTGTGGGAGGAGCTCAGGCTGATTCCCTTCTGCGCCTCTGAAGATTCCCCTGGTGCCCAAGTACTTTCCTCCCCAGCTGCCAAGGTGTTTGTCCTTGCTGTGGGGCTTCTGGAGTCAAGTGAGGACACAGTGGCTGAGGCATCCTTTGGCTAGACCTGGAGAGAAGTTGCAGGTACTGCATCTCATTTTATATTTTATCATCCAAACTCATCTGTCACATAAGATGCTGTCTATTTGTTCTAGCAAATGCAAAACTGAATATCCATAATTAAGATCAGGTTTTGGATATGGTGCTTTGGTTAGCTGCAAATAAATTCAAATAAATTTGTCAGCATGTAAAACAATACAAAGTGTTGCCATATTTGTGTCCAATACATAACGTACACTATTTATCTATCCATAGAAGCGTTGAAAACAACAAAAAAACCCCAGCATATTTTGAAGCACATGCAGAATAAAGTAATTTCTCGTAAGAAGGTAAAGCTGTACTCAAACATATGTGCTGCATAAACAAAAAATTTATTGTACTCACAAATTATTTGTATACCCTAAATGTAAAAATGACTGTACTACTGATTATTTCCTCTGAGTACACATAAAATAGTGCCAAAGGGCAGAACATTACCAAACTAGTTCAACCACACCTCAGGCTTCCTGCAGGCTCACTGAGACAATGATCTCCATACATTTACTTGTCTTTGTTGCCCTTTCTCTCACCCTTGGTGATTACTTTGCACAGAGCAACTACATGGGAACAAGATGGCAGGAAGATGAGGAATGTAAGAGCTGGAAAGCAACTGCAGTTTGGGATGGGCAGAGGATGTTGTCTCTCTGTAGAAGGATGGAGTAACCCAGATGTGTGGACAGTGGTCAAACAGCAGTGAGGGTAAAGACACTGGAAGGCCAAGAAAAGGAAAGAGAAGTTCTGGGAGGTCCTTGCTTAAGTTTTACCATCATCTTGTAGACAAGAACATTCTGGTTGAACTTGATGGTGTTTTATTTACCTAGGGCCAGCTGGGTAATTGTCATGCATCTGGTTGCACCTCCAAGAACCTTCTCAAGGGCAAATATGTTTCTTTCACATGTAGTAGGCTCTGTTGGGTGATGCAGCAACAGCTATTGTCCAAAGCAACTAATTCAGAACACCTTTAACAAGTCCCATGACTGTACTAGAACTTGACATATATTGTCAAAATATTTCTCCCCAACTTAGATTGTAAACACCTAGTTCTTTAAATTGGAGGTTCATAATTCATTTGACAATGGAGGAAAACCCAAAAATACTTCCTCTGCTCTCCTCCCAACACCACAACCATAATCTGAGGGTTTAGGTTTTAGTACTAGATAAAGTACATAGTAGGGTATTATTCAAAGGGGATAATGTGGAGGAAATATGAAACAACCAGCCCTAGATATGTAAAAGATGACCTTCAGTGAGCAGGAAAAAAGCTTATCTCCTAAAATCCAGTGCTCTGCCATTTACCAATGCTTCTACTCATGCATACCAAGTTACTTTTAGGTCTAGATGAATATAAAGTCTTTGCAAGATGTAAAGATAGTCAGACCAGTGATTTATGAGGAACAAGCTGAAATAAAAGTTTATTCTTTTTCTTGCTGACCTATTAAGGATGTTTTTTGAGCATGGACAGAAACTTGTGTCATTCACTGAAAGTATCCCCATTGGGTACCTGTCATGGAGTCTGCCTGAGCCAGGACTGAATGTGATTTATAGAAAAGGTGGTGTTTAAAGCTACACCTTATTGTTACTAAAAGAGCAGAACTGTACATAAATTTTAAAGTAACAGGGGAAATTTGATGCTTTATGGCACAAATAGTTCTTTACAGGCAAAACTGCATAACATACTCTAGTCATATAAAAATCATGATTTGTTCTGTGTGGAGAGTTAAATCAACTGTAAATGAAGACACATTTCCTCAAACATATAGCAATAGGCACTTTATTTACAGTATCACATTATGACATCAGTATCATGTTTTAAGCCCAGCTGGCAACTAAGTCCCATAGATGCTTACTCACCCCTGGTGGGATAGGGGAGAGAATTGGAAGGGTGAAATTGAGAAAACTCATGGGTTAAGATAAAGACAGACTAATAGGTAAAGCAAAAGCCACTCACACAAGCAAAGAAAGACAAGGAGGTCATTCACGGCTTTTCATCAGCAGGCAGGTGTTCAGCCTGTCCAGGAGAGCAGGGCTCCATCATGCATAACGGTTACTTGGGAAGACAAACGCCATCACCTCAAATGTCCCCCCTTCCTTCTTCTTCCCCCAGCTTTATATGCTGGACATGATGTCATATGGTATGGAATATCTCTGAGGTCAGTTGGGGTCAGCTGTCCCGGCTGTGTCCCCTCACAACTTCTTGTGCAGCCCCAGTGAGTCACTGGTGCATAGTGTGAGAAGCAGAAGAGGCCTGGGCTCTGTGTAAGCACTGCTCAGAAGTAATGAAAACATCCCTGAGTTATTAAGTTTCCAGCACAAATCCCAAGCATAGCTCCATACTAGCTACTATGAAAAAAATTAACTCTATCCCAGCCAAACTACAAAATATTGCATATGTGTAATATATATAATGTTCATGGTCAGTATAAAGATATGACTAGCTTATAGCAGAGCCAAACTCACAGGCTTTGACAAGAGAGCATTGGCTTTCAGCTTTCCCAGAAAAGTTGCTGTCAATGATTACAGCAGTCTCTGTTCAACTTTCATTTTTGATAAAATACAGGACATGATCCCAGTTACTGAGATGCAGGATAAGGGATTTTTAAATCTCCAGTATGCTGTAGTTTGCTGGCAGCTGAGTAACAGGTATTATGACAGTTAGATTCAGACACATACTAGGCACTTATTTTTCAGATTAGTTAAAGTAACAGCTGCTTTTTATTACAGAGTTTTCAGATGCAGAACCTCAGATGGCATACATTATCAAATCCATTGAAGTCAGCTGGAACTCTGATAATTTACACCAGATGAGAATATAAGCTATCACTGGAGATAGAGCCTCACTACAGGAATCTTAAGATCTTGAGAAATGCTGCCTAGTGGATATAGCAGAGAGTCTGGAAAATCATTTGATCTGACTGTGTCAGTCAGACCATATGTTAAAAACAAGGTGTGATAGTCTGGGGAATGCCTGCCAGTTTGTGGATATGATTTCATTGTAATTTAAAGTGCAGATTAAACTCACCATTCTGAAGCAGAAACAAGATTATATCTATGAAGCTGAATCAGCCTTTAAGACTACCTCAGCCAGGAATCTTTTCAGCCTGGAAGAGCAATTAGATTGCTGCTACAAACAACTGACAGTTATCACAGCACTTTGACATAAACCTGGTGTGTATCCCAGGAAAATCTCATCAGAAGTCTAAAAGACGTAGGCTCTTTCAGGAAAGAAACCTCCTTAACTGCAAAGAAAGAAAGTAAAACTGGGGAGAGAAAGATATAGAAGGTTTTGCCTCCTTTCCCCACAGTCATTCTTCAGATGCCCATAAGAAAGGAGGAACTGATGGTCAAGAGTAGTTGTGCACAGACCAGCAAATGCTGTGCTGCTTTGCAAGGACTTTGTTGCAACACAACCAATAGCATCTGAGACACAGGACTCCAGCAGGAGAAAGCAAAGATCAGCTGTGGAGGTGTGAGGTACTAAGCCATCATCTCATGACATTTGTTACTTTGATGTCTCATGTCTCAGTGAGAGTTGCCAGACAGAATCTTCACCATGGGGGACAATCACAAAGGTCCAAAGTTAAAGATGATTCTTAAAAGCACTCAACCCAAAACTGGAGTTCCCAACTATGGAAACATAGGATCACCCACCCAAGAGGTTCAGGTGTATAACATAAGGCCTACTTACAAATGTGATGCTTTGCTTACATGTAGATTTCCAAAGCATTTTAAGTATACTGGAACAGCTATCTGATGCAAGGATGGATGAGGAAGGAGTGATACATCACGTCTATTTCTCAGTGAGTGGGGACCAGTGAAACTACAAAGAAAATGCAAGGCAGTCTGATGAGAACATAAAAGAGAAAAACTACCTCTAAAAGAGAATAAAGAATATCCTCATAAGTACTGTTTGGGAGCTTAGTGAGGAACTGGCTTCATCTGAATAGAGGCTAAGCCCTGGAGCTACTGATACCAAAGGCAGCAGTTAGTACAGCTCCATCCTGGTCAGTACTGCAATGGTGAGGTCACCAGTGTTACCTACTACTTCCACGACACTACTGTGGCTCCTCCTTCTCTTGATTTCTTGAGATCATGCAATTTATTAGCTTCTTCAGCAAAGGACAGGAAAACACAGTGTCCTTTGTGATGCTTTTTTTTAAAAACATATCCCTTCCTTGTCAGTACTGAAGTAATTAAAAGAAGTTGGGAGACTTGTATAGGATATTAAGGGCAACTTTGCACCAAAAACCTGTTAAGGTATCAGGTATAAGGTTTCAGCTTGGAGGAAGCTTAACAGAAAAATTCAGACGATAAGTCATTAAAAAAATGCATGGCAACAGATACAAATATCCAATTCTTGTTAGGGACTACTTGGAATGCTGATCTCACTGAAACATGCTCCCCAACTTATTTTAAATATCTTACGTAATTATACTCTGTTTTCAAGTTCTGGTCACTGCACAGAGGTCTCTTTTGTATAAGTTCATATTCAGGTCAAGTTCAGAAAGGCTTCATAGCCATTAGAGACAAGACATTGTCCTTCTGCCAATGTGGTTATGCCTCAAGCTGCAATAAGGCTGAAGTAGCCATTGTAAGGGTTATTTGTATTTTTTATTACTTGCAGAAAGGAAGTTTTCGCCAAGCAAGGATATAATTTTAGTTCTCTATGCACAAAGAAAGAATTGGTTTGCTGTAAATAATGATAAGCTAATGTTACTAATTACTTCTGCACTTTTTATTTGAAGGACTAAGTATCATTTTACAAACAAGAGCCCAAACACAAGTTGCAATTTTTGGACAGGCATACAAGGGTTAATCCATGAGCTAGGACTGTTAATCCAAAACAGTATTTCACCTCCTGTGTATGACCACAAGCTTATAGAGTAGTTCAGAATCATCACATACACTGTTAATTCACAAGGCTGTTGCTCAGAAACTAGACTAAACATGAAAAGGAGTGCTAAAATTCCATGTGTAGCTGGATGTCTTCTGTGTACATCTTTAGAACAGGTTTTTATGAAGCCTGTATCCCTTACAACACTAAACCATTTACAATTGTGCCCTTTCTTACACCACTGCTGAAGTTCCCATAGAAATGTTAGCAAAAAACTGGATCATGAAGTAAGCCCACAGCAGAGCTGAAGGAAGAACCCAGACTACCTTGGTTACCATCAGAGATAAGGCTAGAACATCCACTGTGACCACACGGGCTGATCTGTTTTGTCATAGAGATTTCCTGAACTGCTGCAGAATTGAGCTAGAGTACGTCTTTTAAGAAAGACATCTCTTGAGATTAAACTCCTAGAGATGGAAAGTCCCTTATAATTTTAATTAAACTGTTCCAATGATTAACTGCTCATTATTCAAGGAAAATTGTACCACTAAGTTCTAGTCTGATTTTGTTCAGCTTCAACATTAAGCAATCGGATCCTGTTACGTCTTTGTCAGCTAGATGGTAAAAACAGGCATTAAATTTCTATTTCGTTGCAGATACTTTTGGACTGCAGTCAATACAGTTTTCTGGTTTATAAACCAAATAGAAGAACTTCCTTGTATCATGCCACATGAATCAATGATTTTTCTGGCTCTTCTCTCAACCTTTTCATCTACCAACAGTCTTCTTGAATCCTAAACTGGACAAAGCAAATTCCAACAAAAATTATTTCAGTGCCAAACTTATAACTAGTATTGTCTTTCTAGTCCCCAGAGATTTCTCTTTGTATATCCAAGAATTACATGCAGTGTTCTGACCAAAGCACCATGTTTAAGAGTTTATACATTGTTACCTTCCACAACAAATCTATCTGCACCTCTTCATTCCTCCTCCAAATCCCTAAATAAAAACTCATTAACAGAAGAAAAATTCCAACCAGCATTTTCATCTCTTCTTAAGTCCAGCAAAACACAAGTGTCTGAAGAAGGCAAGAGCAGCTTTAGCTTTGCCGTAACATGATGGTTGATTAGACTATGGGAATTATCTGCAGGCATCGGTTTATTCCCTTATTTGTTACAGCTGTACCAATACATGTGAAAAGGTTATGCAAGGCAGAGAAAGGGTAACAATGATGCATCTATGGTATAAGACATATTTAAAAAGACTGCCTCAAGGTTCAAAAGTAGAGTCAATCTATAGCATGGGGATGTTTTAGCCTTACTCTGAGATGCCAAAATAAAGTTTTGTAAGCATGTAACATAATGAATGCTTTAGAGATGATCAGACACATGATATACACGGAAACCCAGGAAAAGAAATTGAGGCTTAGATACTCCTAAAACAAAAATCTGTGTTTGCTAGGGAATTTTATTTTGAGAACACCTTGCTCAACTGACTTTCAATGGCTTCAGATTTGGCTGTTCTTGAGCTCTGGTACTTGGTGGGCAGACCAAATGTACAGGTAAAAAGGACAGTCTGCTTTCACTGTTCACAGATGTATTATTTTAAGAGTTATCCACAAAATATTTGTCTGCTTGCCCTCAACTTATTAAATAAAGTCATGTGGACTGCATCACATCAATGACTTACCTTTGCTGCTTATTGGATCCCCAATCTTTTGGGTTGTCTGGGTGTCATTAATAATTTTGTACAATGTTTGATGTAATTTAAAATTAAATAACACATGGTCAAAAGCAATTTCTAAAATAGCCGTAATATAATATACTTGCTCAGTTAGAATCCTTCATTTACTATTTTGTTTTTTGCTGTCAGTTAACCAATATTCTGTTAATTAACAGGTCATATTGATCAGCTTGGCATGACAGAAAGCATACAGAAAGTGTCATGCAGTGGTAAGTCAAAATGTTTGGAAGAAGTCTAAGTATTACATAAATACTATTGTTATGTAAACACTATTTTTTTTAATCAAGTGTGTTGTTTAATAAAACTGTGGTCAGATATGTTTTTCATATACCCATATTGACCAACATTAGTTCTACTGATCTTCTTTAATAGCTTACATACCAGTTACACATTTTTTGCCTACATGGATGCTAGCCAGTAATCACTGTCCTCTTTACCCTCTCTACTGCCAGTACTTTTAACTTAATCAAGTCCTCTGGATTGTCTTTTCCAGTTTCAAATTTATTGGAAACAAACAGTAGAAATACAGATAGCTGTTCGGTCAGTCTGAATATAAACATTGAGTTAAAGTTATCTTGTTACTTTAAACGTAGCTCCTGAGTTACTGCTGGAATAGGATTTGCTTTCTTACCCCGTGAAGTGATAGAAGCTTGGGGCTTACCCATATGCTTCAAACATAGAAAAAATATATAATTATTCAGTCTTTTTTGTTTTTCTAGGAACATTTCCATCATTTCTATAGATCCATTTGATTCTTAGAACTAACATAACTCTCACTAAATGTACCACCTCTAGCCATGAGGGCAGCAAGAGACATGAATGATGCTGTGTTCTTTGCAGACGTAATTGCCATTTACAGCACTGACTCACAGGAAGTAGTAAGTCTACATAAAATATTCCATCAGACTGGCTGATGTATTATCCCAAGATGGAGTGTTGAGGCAATAATGAGCAGTTACTGTTCTGAGCATCTGTTGAAAGGACAGAGGCATCTTAAAATCTAGCCAACTTTCAAAAGTTAGTTAAAAGCAGTTCTGTATTTTCTTACACATCTCCTAAACGACTTGTTCAGCTTATTTACAGAAACATGTCTTTCATGCTATGTGGCAGATGCACACAAAACAAGAGACTGACTTAAACAAACCCAGCGATGTTAACCACAGATAAAAGTGCAGGCAGAGTAACCAGGGAATTATTTTTGTTCAGCATTACTTGCAACAGCTGGTATGACTCAATGAGAAAGGTGTAGTTACATTGACTCTGCTCCTTTCAGAAAGAAGTGACCTGTGGAGAGACATGAAGAAGCAAACTGTAATTCAATCCACCTTCATTCTGCCAGACCACAATATTCCATATAAAAGATTTCTGCAAGAACATCACAACATGCAACAACAAAAAAAATACTTACTAGACTAAATTTATCAACAGTTTATACCTGGGACAGCAGAGAACTAAATCAGATTAAGTTTTTCTTTTATATTCCCCTCTTTACTCCCATCCACCCTACATCTTTTTTCTTTATATGGAGACAGTAGAACCTTTATCTTGTCTAGGAGCTGTCACTATTTTTTTTCCAGGTAAACTTAGAAAAAAGATTTTAACTATCTTTGTACTACCAGTGAACATGAAAGGTTAGTAGTTTTAATTTTTAAATATTCTTCACACAAAATTATGATTGTTATAATCATAACAAGAATCACCACTGTCTATTAGTATTTATATCATTATGCTTTCACTCATCAAGGTAAGATCTATACAAATGCTACCAGAAATACTCTTGCTGAGATCAGCGTAAGCTAAAGTAGTAAATTTTGCATAATTTTCACTCTGTAGATGCTGAAGTGTATTCTCATCCGGACTGTAGTCTGAAACATTATTTTTCAGTTCTCAAGCTACTTTCAAGCAGTTGTCTTCTGAATGCTAATTTCAGTGTTGTGTTGGCAGATCCATACAGAGCATGTCATGAATGTTGCTATGGTTATACTCTCCATTTAGTAAACAGTATGAAATAAACCCACATTCAATGGCAATAATGCAACTTAGACCAATCCCCAGGTACTGTTAAAGTGGTTTCTCTTAATTTACACTTTTAAAAATCTGAGTAAGCAGAGATTGCAGTTTCATTTCCAAGACACCAGTATAGGCGACACCATCCCTTTTAATAAGTGCTCAAACTTAGCAAGCAATTTTTTACAACTAGGAGCATCACTGCAGGCAAGGCCAGAGATTCTGAGCAAAGGGAAAAAGTTCCCTTCTTCCCCTTAGCAGATGTGGTGACTGCAACTCATGAGTACCAGATGGAGGTTGTCACCACAGCATCAATTATTGGGAGAGGAAACTGTAACTTTTGCAAGGCCCAGAGCTATTTTAGGAGGATTTTCCTGATGCTAGAATCAGTCCTGGGTGGATTCAATTTCCCAGCAGTAAATGCCATTTAGAGGGTGGAGTTGGCAAGGGACTGGGTTTATATATTCATCTTTAAATCTTACTTGCACTAGCTCTGCCCTTCTCTTCCTCAGTTCTTCCACTCCTAACTCATATCCTAGTGATTTCTCTTTTTATTTTTAAAGAAAAGATCTCTAACTTTCCTAGTGAACTTCAAAAGCAGCCATTCAACTGCAGCCAGTAAACTTTTGTTTTAAAAAACAAAAAGCAAAGCCTTTATGTTTGCAGGGATAAATTGAAAGGTCAGAGTAGGGTGCAAACCGACTTAGTATTAGTTGTCCAAGTGTGCATATGGAGAGCTCTGCTGCCTGTGCTGTTGCCCTCAGCACAGTGAAAACTGTGCTCAGGCTTTGCTGCTGCTGCTGCTCAGAACCACTGGAACCACAGAAGACTCTGTAACAAAGCTCTGAGAAGCACATATTAAAATTACTAACTGGGAAGCAGTTCTGAGTTAGGGTACTGGAGAGATTCTTCCGTCTTCTCAGATTGGGGGAGCAGTAGCATGGCATCAGACCTTCACTACAACTGGAATTCAGAGGCTCCATAGGGATCTGTCCCTGCCCAGAGGCTCCATTTTTTCTGAACCACTAAAAAAATGTATTTTACATGAAGGCAGCAGGATAGATTTTTACGCCTTCTGCTCACGGATCACAACATCCGCAGGATGACTGATGGTGACATCTGCCTAAGCTTGTAGTCACAGTATATGACACAGTATCTCCTGGAGCTTTTGAACCACACCACATACAGTGCCTGTAGCTATTCTCTCTGAAGGACCCCAATACAGCCCAGCAGAGGACAGTGTCTAGCAATAAGACAGCTGTCCCATGAGTCCTGCCTAATTTACTGAAGCAAAGAAGCATGGATACATATTAAGTATCAAGGGTCCCTTTCTTTTCATTAGTAAAACTGCCAAAACCTTGCAACTCCTAATACCCCCCTGGAAGAAGCTTAAAGCACTAACTTTCCAGAAATTCAAGAATACATTGTGCCACCATTATTCCAAGTAGCAAGGCGTAGCAGAGCATATCTCTCAGCTCATCTTAATCCCTGGAGCACAAAAGAGGAAAAAGAAGAATGCTCTCCCTTTCTATTTAGAGCAACTTCAAAAGTTAGGTGTTCTTTAGTGACAGATCAGTAGGAAAAAAAAAAAAAAAATAAAAAATCCCTGCTCCATGAAATGGCTTCTAGTGAAACCTTTGAAGGTACTTAAGTAGAAGGAGCACTGGTTTCTCTGACAAAATTTTACTGCAGAGCTCTAACCACAGCTTATCTCCATCTTCTGAACTTGATTACAAGGCTTAGCTTGAGATATTAGCTCTGGTATGATTTCCAAGACTGCAGGACAGGAAGAATATGAAGAAGGAATGTAAGCCAATGGAAAGTTTACAGGACATTACTCAGGACAGAGCAGTACAGCGTACTGGCAGAACCAAAGTATGGTCAAAAGAATATGGGAAAGAGAAAGAAGGAATAGAAACAGGCAAAGAGACAATGAAAATACTTACAGTTATAGTATAAAATAAAGGTGAAAGTATGTCAACATCACCCAAGATATGTCAGTAAGCTATGTTTAACTTCGAAAGTTGCTTCAAATGGATGCAGCTCAGTTACTCAGTCTTGCAGGGGTAACTTGGTAGAGCAAGTACACCTCAGTCTAATTAGCACTTGGGCTAAAAAAATGTCAAATACTTTCTAAAGCCCTGGAACAAATGCCCAAATATTACTTAATTAAACCTAACCCGCAAAAGTACTTCATGACACTGCGAAAGGATGGAGTTGACACCATACAGATACAAATGGAAGATGAAATGGGGGGTGGGTGGGGTGGGGTGTGTGTGTAAGTGGAAACAGCTCCTTAAAATATTACTCCCTTGCATGGGGTCTTTATTAATTATTGCTCAGTGCACAGTTCTCTTTGGCCAAATGAAGCTTAAGCAGATGGTACAGTGTATTTTTTGTGCAATACAGAAAATTCTCAGTATCTGATTTCATAGGGTGTCTGAATTACACAGAAGCTCTCATATTTAGAGCACTGCCTTTGCAAGTTTATCTCTGATTCAACCTAAGGAAAGAGCTGTCTGCAAGTCCTGACTCGGTATTTCAGTCCCAGCAAAGAAAGTGTCTGTTTTGTGCTATTGTTCTAATACTTGTAAACTAAGAATTTAGGTATCAGTAGGAATCAAATTTTAAATAGACTGTTAAGAAAAAAATCCTAATGTCCACCTCAGTTTCCCCAGCTTGCTAAATGTAATCACTGGTGACGAAGTTAGGGGAAGCAGACATTCTACCCAAGCTTTTTAAAAGAATGCCAGTTGTTTAAACAGGAACCATTTAGGCGTTGCTTTGCAATCTCTATCTTTTCTCTGCCTCCATACTTTCTTCAGGTCATCTGTTACAATCCATAAAGGCAGAGAAGTTCACAGAAGACTGGCAAGTATCTGAAGGAATTGCTGGCCAGTTAGTAATACTTTCCTCTTCCTTGAACTGCTGTCTTGGCTGTGCTGGTAGAGGCAAGGGTCCTACTGATAGGCACCACATAGTGCCTGGGCAGGAGCTTCAGCTTTGGGCATATTTAAGCTGCTCCCTTGTAAGTACAGCTCTCTTGCCATCACAAATAAATCTGGAAGCAGACTACTTGAAATGGGAGAAAGAGGGGACTTTTTTTTGGATTTGGGGGCTTTTTTTTTTTTTTCAATTTATGCAATTTTAAAAGCCATTTTACCAGCACTTTGCATCCTCAAAAATGCACTTTTGAGAGTATATGTTGTTTCTCTTTCTTTGACACAGGTGAAAATCTAGGTAAGCAATGTCTTTTGTTCCTGACATTAGCAGATTGAGGTCTGCATGCCCTTCCTCATGCAGAGTTTCTGCCTGAGAATTATTATGTTGCCTGCCACAGCAAAGTAGTTATTTGGTCTAATGCAAGGAAGTCTGAAGTTAAGTGCAGTTTAAAGGGAGGAAGCCCGAGAAGATAAAAAGGAAGTTTGTCAGTGTAGGATGCTTATCCACAGGAAGGCAGTCCAATAATGTTTCCTTTTAGACCACCAGTCCACTTTCTGTACACTGTATGTGCAGAGGTGTTCCTACACATGCTGGTAGACCACTTGGTGGCATTTTGCATCTGATTAACTTCTGAACTGGCCTATCACATTTTTGGTGGAGGATGTCTGACCAGAAGGGGATAAAGCTTTGAGGAATTTTTTTTTTTTTTTTTTGTGACCACTTTACCACAATTAAGTGTATGTTTACTGTAAATAGAGAATACCTATAAGAAAGTTATCTTAAAACCTGAAGTTTTCAACAAATTTGCTTTTATTTTGATAGAGGAAAAATAAAATAATTTAAAAAGTTTAGAAAAGCCTGAGAGAGGCAAAACACTGTTTTTACTTTGAATGTTCACGAATTCTGCAACTCAGATCTATAGAAGGTCACAACAAATCCAGATGGATGTTAAATCTAGAAAACTCTCAGAGACAGGTCTTTCTGCTTTTGATTTTTTGCACATGGTAAGTTAAAACTCTGAAAAAGGTGAAACACTCATTCCTCTATTCCAAGACTGAAATTCTGAACTCTCTAATTCAGTTCAACATTTAAGAAGTCATTTGCACATTAACATTTTACTTGTAACAGTGATGCTTTTATCCCTAGTAACTTAGTAGTGAGCTAAACTGTCCCAACAGATATCCCAACACAAGGCTCCTTATAAGGAAAAAATAATTCATTCCCAGGGTCTATTCTCAATAAATGTAAACTGAATGCGCTCATTCCTTGAGGAAATACAGAGCAGCATTAATTCACACAGCCTGGGGACTATGGCATACACAATACCCCCCCCTTCAGCCCATCTCAGAATGACTTCATACATCAAGTATCAAGCCACAAAAAGGCAGAGGACACAGAAATGCGTGTCAAGAGGATTTAGCTCAAATTAAGATGTTTGTCTCTTTACATTACTCTAGAATGCTCATAAAGCATGCTTAGTATCTTAAGTACATTTTCCTAAATGCTTTTAGATCTAGTGTCTGACTCCAGTTTTGGAATCCTCATGGAATGTAATTAGAACAAAAAGCTGCACTTGGAAAGGGCTTATTCAGTGCTGCTGGTTTATTTTCACTTTAACAGAGAGACTCTGAAGAGCTGGCAATATTTATACTAGTGTATTTGATTTAAAAGGCTAGTAGAAGGCAAACATTCTTTTTTTAACTCCTTAAATGAAAAATAGTTTCTGAACATAATGAAGGTAACTATTTTAAGAAAAAATTTTAAAACCAAAGATACTGACCAACTACAGCATCTTCTCCACTGCCCATGCTTAAGATGATACTTTCATTGACATCACTACTGTTTTTCTGCATTTGAATTTCCAGTCACTACACTGCAAAGCGCAATGGTAGTCACTACTTTTACCTACAGCAGTCTTTTTCAGGCTTTGAAATGAGAAATACATTTGATATCCATAAAACCTATTAGCTTTCTTATAAGCACTGAAGAGCCTAGTTATCTAAAAAGGCTTCAAGAAACAGGATAAAAAAAGACTTGGTTTAGCAGGGTAAATTCAGCTGTTTCAGTAGATCCATCAGTCTTTCTGGTATTTTATTATTTTAGTGCTGTCACCTTAAGTTCTTGTGTTTTTTTTTCTTGAAGTTCTAGCTCTGAGAACCCTCTAGCCTCCCTTCCTGAGTTTCCTCCTCTTTATCTCTGACCCCCTACCCTCCCAGCACTTAAAAGTATTTTATGCAGCACATAAATCTAGATTCTTGTTCAGCTTCAGTGAAGGAATGCTGAGTCTTATCTTTCCAAATAAGTTTTAACTAGGAAACAATCTTTGTTTTAAACTAGCTCAACTGGTAGAATGCTCAAGCCCTGTATGTTTTACCAGAATGAGCAAAAATGATAGACAATTATTTGCTTCATAGAAAGACAACTCTGTAGCTATAACAATCTTTGTTTTAAACTAGCTCAACTGGTAGAATGCTCAAGCCCTGTATGTTTTACCAGAATGAGCAAAAATGACTGCAAGTGGCCTAATACTGTGAAAGATTATTAAGAAGGAATTTCACTGAGTGGTGACCAAGGGTATTTTTCCAAGCAGCTCACAGAATAGCCTTTGATTACATGCAGGAAGTTAAGGTGGCTGTTTTGCAGCCATTCCTTCCTCTTTGTGTAGCTCTGGAATACAGACCTCCCAAAACCGCGAGGCAGTAAAAGAGGATAAGGGTGCTCAGCTCAGCAAGGTCTTTCCACAGGAAGACCATTCACTGAAAGAAAAAGTAACTAGAAATTAAAACACATTTCAGGTATAGTTTTAACACATTTTAATTTTTTTCCTGGAGTTAACACATCTTTCCAGTTGTTTTCAGACAGTTAAAGGAATTCAAGGGGCAAAACTGGCAGGACAAAGGAACTTCAGCGTGAGATCATAATCTGGATGCTGTTATGGTGGTACACCAGTGCAGAGAGAGCCTAAGGAGAAGCATACCTGGTACTTATGGCTGAATGTCCAAAGCAAAGATGCCATTACCTCTTCATGTGCTCCCTAGCCCAGAAATAAAAATGCTTCACCAGCATCGTGTGTAGCTATTAATATTCATAGACTTAACAGCAAGTAGCTATTCCTGCTGAGTGGTAGACAAACGAAAGAGGTGGATCTATGGGCTTTTCCACATGTTTTTCTCTGGGATTTCTTAAGGGAATTTAGTAACTTCTGCCCAGATCGGAAAAGACAGAAGAATGACTAAGTTGAGATAACTGACACATGGGCTACCTCTGCTTATTATGGATATTTGGTTGTTCACTGGCATTCCTCTCATTCCTCTTAATTTTTACTGTAAAGCTCCTTTACTATAATGGGAAGAATTCTTCTGGTGGCATTAGTGTGTTATTTTTATTGCAGCAGGTGGCTAAGACCTGATAAAGAACGGCCATTACCCAATTTAGAAGAGCATTTTTACTGACTTCTAGACACTTGTTTAAAACAGAAATAGCACTAGAACAGAGAAGAAAAACTGCTTCGAGATGTGAGCAGTTATGAACAAAGAGTAAGTGATGGGGTGAAAATTAAGAATCATTCTCCTCTGCTCTCATACACATGCAGTCATGAAGTTATTTTTTTCCCCCTACTACATATTCCATCTCTGCTCTCAGAAACGCTGAAATACCGTACTAATAGTAGAAGAAAGTACTATATCCTCATCTCTGGCCTGCAGCATTCAGGCTTCCTAACAGCTCCAAAATTTAGTGTAAGTTTGTAAATCCTTCTAAATCACTTTTAAAATACATGCCTAAAATAGGAAGGAGTGAGTTAATATCCCAGTAAGATATCTGACGACTTAAAAAACTGGCACCTCAAAAGTAACTGTTTTGTGCAGTCCATATTCAGAAACACAAGCATTAGTTCAAACTCCTTTCTTACCCAGAAGGTAGCTCTGATGATCCCAAAGAAAAAACAACTTGTAGTATATACAAAAAATAAACCATGCAGAACATACACCCTACCTGTAGTCTGCAGTTTAAACTAATTGGTTAAAAAACATTAGACATTTTCTTAGCATGAGCAACTGACAATAGAAAAAGCAAAACAAGTGCTATACCTGGACATAAAAAATTCTCTACCTGTGAAATTTCAAATTAGTGCTTTTGTCTAAGAGCTTAGAAGCATATGAAAAATCCAATACTTGCATATTGCTGATCTTTCTTTAAAAATCAAAGTCAGTAAGTCCGACATGATTCTTTAAATTTCCCATCCATTTTTAATCGAAAATGCGGTTTCTGCAAAGCCCTTCAATCCCCTGTTCAGAAAACAAACTATTGTTCTAGTCCGGGATTTTTGTGGAAACAAAAAGTAGACGTCAAATTTCAAGTCAACCCGGTGCGATTCGTACTCCTTGGATCCCACGTCTGGCACTCTTGCTATTCCCTGACGGATGCGCCTCCCGCCTCCGCCCCTCCCAGCGGGAGGGTTGCATTGCATCATGGAAAATGTAGTCTGGCTGGGCAGACCAGCCCACCTGAATGGAGACGCTAGGCACTCAAATCACGGCTTCTGCGTTGCATGCTAGCAAGTGCTGTTCACTGTCAAATCCAGTCCGGATGAGTATGTATTGTTTTCAGCTGTGAGTCGCCAAAAGTGCCATTTCCAAGATAAAGTTCCAATAAATTTAATTAAAAATACCGATTGTTCTAAAACGATGCATCAAAGTCTCTCTCCATAGGAAAGGCGGTATCGGCTGTGACTGCTAGCCCTGATCCTTATGGTATAGTATTTTCGCAATATTTTACATTAGCAGCGCGGCTGTAAGTGAGGCCGGAACGCCTTGCTACAAGCAGGGGCTAGCATTTGGTGTTTCCCCAGTGCTGTGCAGGAGTCCCATACCCTCAGCCTGCCCGGGAGCTTCATCTTCTCTTTATTTTTTTTTTTTTTCCAGGAAGGCCATTTAATTTGCGGAGACGGTACGATCCCGAACGGCGTGTCTTTTAGCGAACACAGTAACAGAGGAAGAACCCGTTCGACTTTACGCGGTACTGCAACTGCGCCCCTTGCTGAAAACAGACCGACACCGATGGCCGGCGCCGGCCTTTCCACAGCGCCTCTCCGACACCGAGGCGAACGCGACGCCTTAATTGCGTCAGACGGACTCTCGGGGGTCTGTGGCGCCCAGCCCTCCACCTTGGGCTGCCGGAGCCGCTCCGGGACGAACCGGGCGGCCTGCGGAGGGAACCGGCCGCCGCCGCCCGCGGCGCGCGCCACCCGCCGGGCCCGCACGCGCCTACCGTATGCCCTCTAATAAAGGGGAAAAATAATTACTAAAAACCATTCGGGCGCGTCAAACTGAGGTACCTCACGGGCTTGTTGCGGGCACGCGTGGGGGCACCCGCCCCAGCTACCGCGCCAGAAGCTTCGCCCACTTCAGCCCGCCTCCGGGGCCGGAGCCCAGGCCTCTTCCCCGGTCTGGGCACCTCCTACCTACCCTTCGAGACTCCCCCGCCGCAGTTCTCTACTCCCGTGGAGACCTGGCGAAAAGCGGCCGCCGCTCTGCAC
>NW_020799142.1:14922112-14954312 GCF_003259725.1 Athene cunicularia | reverse complement strand
ATCCCGCCCCCCGCTCCTTCCCCGAAAAGGGGAAGCCAGACAAAAGAGGCTGCTGCTCGCCTTTTGTTGGCGGCGGCGGCTCGGGGTTTGTGTTGGGGGGACGTCGGGATCACCCCTCCACCCTCCCCCAAAACCTTGATCCTGCCCGCGGGAGGGCAGCTTGCAAACGTGCCATCATTTTTTTTTCCCGAAGGGAAGCCGTGTCCCTGCACCTAGGCTCAGTGCCCTTCCCTTCTGCCTAGGGGGACTTCAGTCGTCGTCTTTTTAATTTTTTAAAAATCTAATTAACTTTCTGTAAGTTTTATCTCTCGACTTTCTCTTTTCAAAACTCTGAGACACATCTGTGGTTCCTCAGGACTGGCAAAACTAGAAGTAGGGCTTTTTTAGTTTGGTTGGCAGTGCTGAGATTTTTTTTTTCTTTTTTGCTTGCACTTGATTCTGTTTGCAAGAGATGAGGAATGACAGGAGTGCACATAGGGAGGGTTTCTTGGCTGATTACATTTAAGCCAGGAATTCACTGTGAAAATAAAGCCAAGGGGCGATAAATAAAAGATGCAATCTTCTCTAGGAGACAGACACCCAGCATGGGCTTTGCTTCACTTGCTTTCAGCACTGGAATAGGCCTCAGTGAGTAGTTGTGAAAGAAAAAAAAGTAACTTTTTGTATGGCTTCAAAAGGGGGGGGTGGCATTGAGTAATGTTGGCATGGGTCAATGTGAAGAAAGAAAATATGCATAAATACAACTGAAGTGTTGACTGCTGCTCCTGGAGCCCTTAAATGCATTCCAAGCAAGTGCTATACCTGCTGCTGAAATACATTTGCTTTTTGTTTTTTTGTTTGTTTTTCTTTTTTTTTTTTTTTCCCCCAACCTTATGTGAGCCTCTTTTGGAAGGCTGCACAAAAATAGTAGTGAAAGCTGGTGATATGAAACATGTCAGTTGTTTTGACAGAGGCCTTTGGCTTGCCTGGAGAGGGAGTCGTGGAGCATTTGGGTAGGCTGGGTCTTGCTGTAGGAAAGTTCTTGTGTAATTTGGATGGGTAGCTGTGTCATTAGGGCCGGCAAGATACTCCTTGTGAAGCAGAAAGGTTCAGCTGTTAAAGCCAATTCAAGTGGAGTGAGTTACACTGGGTGGAGAATGGAATTGGTTCCATATAATATGGCTGAATATGTATCACTGAGGAAAACTTAACATTGAGTTTATATAAGTGCATGTTTAGTGACCATATAAATATGAACTTATGTTCTTTGCCATATGAGTAATGGAAATTCTGTAAAAGTTTACTATTGTACTATGGAAAAGTGCTGTTGTTGGACAAAATGCATTTTATTACGTATCAGTTCTAACAGCCTTACATGTAACCCTAAGTATTAATATAAACAGGGAATACAGGATTTGATTTCTGAAGGAGATGCATAAATTTCAATTCAGTGGTAGTTAAATGGAATTGTTTGCTTCTGATTTCTAATTTTCTTTTTTTCAGTCTAGCCCTGAATAAACATTCAGACAAATTTATCATGGCAACTCATTTGAAGTGGGAGAATTTCAAAAACCTTGTGTCTATGTTCTCCTAAAAATCTTCATGTGATCCTGTTTTGTGCCCCCCCAACTTATCTCGTGTGTCTGATGAAAAGAAAATCCTAAATAAAATGAAGATGACACATCAGTGATATGAACAAATAATGTTCTTAATAATCAAGCAGTAAAGTTGTCTGCTAACCTATTTTGAAGTTGAATGATAGTGTCCTAGCATAATTAGCATAACTTAATTTTAAAAGATCTTTCTCCAAGAAAGTTGGTTCAAAATCTCATTTGCATGTTATTTATTGATGTTTTTATAGCTTTTTGATATGTTTCAATTTACACATGAAGTATCTTAATTTGTAGGGTATTTAAAAAAAAAAAGTACAGAATGCAGGCTCCTAAAGCAAACCTTTTCAACTGCAGGAAACAGAGCTTTTCTACCATACATGTTTTTCATTTATTTCAAACCAAGTATTTTTAGTAAAAATTGCAGTCTAAACATGAAAGCACTGTGTGAGTAAATACAACAATCTGGAAAGAAAATTAGAAATTGTGTTTCATTTGGCCAAATTTGTGAAGATGCCAGGAGCAAGCAGACAGTTTTAGATGGTGAAGTGTATATTTGGTTTCTGAGGTTAGTCCTGAATTAGTATACAGTACTGTATTGTCGTCACAGCTGCGGCTGTCAAGGTTAGGAAGAGGTGTGATCCCTCAATAGCACAGTTGACCTGGTGAGAGCCCTTAATGCAGCTATTCTAGGATAAGAAAAAAACCCTGTGCCTCTGCTGGTATGACTCTTCTTGCTTGAGGAAAGATGGAGATTGCCTTTGCCGTAGTGCTGTAAAGCTTGGCTTTATTTGCTGTAGCTGCATCCACATTAGAAGTACTTGAAGTGTTTTTTTGATATGTCATATAAGTACTCCTGGAGTATCCTTGTATGTCTGTAATTTGAGGTCGATTTGTCTTTGTTGCATAGACCCTGCTTGCTCATACAGGTCTTCCTTTAAGGTGTTACAGTCCTTTCCATGGCAGCATGAGGCTTTGTAATCACGGTAGTCATGCCTCTTAGGTATGAATGGCAAGGGAGTGAGTTGGAGGGAAGAGACTCCTAAGGAAGGAAAATAATGTAAAGAATTAATTGACTGGCACTTGCCATAGCTCTAGAATTTAATGTGAGCTAGAGAACTGCCTAGTCTGTGGAAGAGGGTTTAGCCAAACAGCCGTCATCAGTATGAACCTGCAGATTCATTTCTCTGAAGCGCTTCAGTGATATGTGATCGGGGGATGTAACCAATATACTTTTTAGAGAGAAACAAAGTAAAATTTATCAAGTGTAAAATAATGGTTGGAGATCCCTGGATGTTTCTTTCATTGGTTCTTAAATGAAGTTAAAGACTTGTGACTTTTTTACCAGTTTTCTTTCAATGAGTATTTATCTTTTGACTCAGAAGTGTTTTTATCATCTATTCCCCCCTTTTCATTTTTTCTTTTTTTTCTTTTTAAGTATGAACTAAAAGTTGGCGATTGCTTTAAAAACCGGAAGCCTTTTTTTTTTTTTTTTTTTTTCCCCCCCCATGAAGAGGAGAAAGCTTTACAAGACCATATTGGTAACTGCTACATGTAATCCTGGTGGAATGTGTATTGTAGTCAGCAAATTTAAGATCCTTTTAATGGATGATGATTCCAGTTAATAATTTTTTGTTATTTCTAGCCATCTGTACTCAAAATAACATGAAATTGTGGAACAAATGTAATTTGTCTTTTTTCAAGGTTTAGTTGAGTGCTAACAATATAATGTGAAACACCTTTCTGTTGGTACAACCACACCAGGTACTTCATTAGCAAAGCCAGTATAAATGTTTTTGTGCTGTGACGTGAAATGCACCTTTTAGGAGACATGATGATCTTCACTGATGCATGCAGTATATACCTAATTGTTGATGAGGCCTGTAGGACACAGGGATTAAGTAAAAAAATCGCATTTAATGCAAGTCACATGAAGTTGCATGACCAGATGAAGGCTGTCATTTGTGGAGAGGCAAGCCCTGTTTTTTGCCTTAATTTCTTGATGTCCAGTGATACCAAATTGTTCTGGCACGTATAGTGAAGGTTTTCCAAGAGGAAATTCGTTCTGTTGAACTCTGCCTGTTTAAGGAGAGGTTTATCTGCTGACATGCCAAAGGAACAAGTATGGTTTCTTCTGCAGTCAGCCTCATGCTGGGGTTTGGTTAGGAATGTATGACTAAAACAAGTAATCCAGAATTTGTTAATACAATATTGTGGTAGGGGAGTAAACAAATTATATCTGACTTTTTGCTGGACTTCTTTTTTTACTTAGTTCCAAGACTATTAGAGTCTTGGGAAAATATCTTCATTGATTCCAGTTTGTTTGCTTTAAGAAATAACTACTATTTTCAAGTTCTGTAACAGAAACAAGTACGCTAATTCTTAAATATTTCTTCCTGAAAGGGAGACATCTGAATGCATTCCAGATTCCTTGTTAGATTTGGAATGCAATGCGTTAATTAGGGAATGTTCAAGCTATTTTCAGTGCGTGTGCTCTGATGTACTGTCCTTGACCTTGAATAATTTCTTCAGAAACCCTAAAAGGGAGGGAAAAGAAGGAAAAAAGCTTTCTTTCAAGACCAGATCACAACATGTGGAAAACTTTGTAAATTGGTTTCTGCCTTTTTTTCAGTCTTTCTAAAAATATCTAATCTGGATTTCAAGAGAAAGTAAGCATTTTACGTGATTTCACGATACAAAAATAAAACTTTATATTAGCTTTCTATGTAATTATGAATAGTAGGATAAATGTAATAGGGCAGTGTCACTACTGCTCTAGAATTTATTTAGTTTTTAAGGAGAAAATGAATAGTAAATAACTTTCCATCACAGTTTTAAGACAACTAATCTTCTTTTCTAGAAAAGTATTATATTTGTTGACTTAATTTTTTTTTTTTTGTTTTACATCATTTTTCCTGTTTCTCCTGTTTCATTTTTCCTCTAACTTCAAGGCTTTCATCACTTCCAAGAAAACAATTTTCATTTTCAAAGCTTGCTTTCTGTTTTAGAAAGTGATTCCATCTCTGTATATGATCAGATGTTTTGGTATGTAGCAATTCTTGAATTTGAGCCAGTTGTCATGCCAGCAACTGATGCCTGCGCATGCTCACTCTCTCTCTCTGTACTGTAACTTTCAGAGATAAATAATTAAAAGCAAAATCTGTGTGTGAGGGTAGGCTGGAACTATTTAAAAGTCAGCATTGGCTAAACAGATTTCCTTAAAAATCAGTATCTAGTTGCTGCATTTTGCCATATCATTCGTCTTTTTAATGAACCTGTTAAAACTGAACCCTTACATAATACTCTGGTAAAGTTCTAATTTACAAAATATAACCTACTTCGAGTGAAAAGTATTTTATCATGTACTGCAGTTTTTCCTGGTGAAGGATAAAGTATATTAGATGGCATGCTATAAGATACGTCTGCATGGGTTCAATGTTAATATCACCTAGTGTCTTGTTAATCTAGTTATATCAAGACAAATTGTGAAATTTTGTAGTAGTGTAACAAAATGAGTGAAAAGTTACGGTAGCATAGGGATGCAGCTGACATCCTTTAACTTGCTTTCTCTTTAGCAGGTTTTCTTTGGGGATTAGGTAGGAGAATTTACTGCATCTTTTATCACCCCTTCCACCACCGCATCCCACCCCTCAAAAAAAACCCCAGCAACAACAAAAAAAAGGCAAAGAAAAGAGACCGCACTATTTTAACTGACAAAAGCTATCCTAATTTATGAATATGCAGTCTGTGACAGGAACTAATTTGAAATTTTAGAAAGCTTTCATGTGCAACAAGGGTACAGATTTAATGTGAATTCTGATTGCCTGGAATGCAGTCAGCCTGACAGCATGTGAATACTTGAGTACTGTCCAACAACTGCACTTGTTGTTCTGGGAGATCTGTCTCCTTGAACTTCCAGTTTTTCCTCTCTGTTTACTATCTAAGACTACCTATGTAAAATGTTTTTCTAAGCTGGATATGTATGCAGCCCTTGACATGGCTTCATAACCTTCTGTGACCTGGATCACTGGAGATGTTGTCTGGTACTGTACGCTGGTTTGCATTCTCTTAGCTACATGCCGATTACCATGATTTATGTGGTGCCCTTGCAGTGCGTTACTGTCCTGTCTCCTGACAAGTAGCAATATGCATCCAGTCCTTGTTGCCTTGGCCCCGTTATTGAAGACCAGGAAGTCTAGCAAACATGTGATGTAAGTCACTATCTTAAAATAGTTTTTTCTGACTTAATTCTGCAAATGTGCTAATAGACCAAAGGAGTGTAGCCTTCTAATAGTAACTACAGTGTAGAGAATTCCTTTGTGGTTAAGTCAGAACTGATAAAAGGCCTGCAGTACGAGCTGAGCAGTCCTACAAAAGACTTTCTGGTTTGACACAATCCAATATAAACTGAAGTGTCTTTTAATGTGGGCTTTTAACCAACATTTTTATTAAACCCTTCTGAAAAATGAAAAACAAATTATGAGAGGGGAATCTTTAGCAGTGTTTAAAGTATATTTTAAGGTAATTGTGATGCACACCATCACACACTTAATAAAAAAAGATTAAGCTCTCCTTTTTAATTTTTCCCTCTGACCCTCTACTTCTTGTTGCAAGTGAGTGCATTTGACAGTCTTGAAGTGTCTGGAAATTTTTGCTTGGGAAATGCACGGGCAATGGCTCAGAAGGTCTGACGTTAATTGGAAGGATGCAGTAAAACCTGTCAGTAAGTTTAAACTCATGCTAGTAGAGCTATCTGATCACATAAATTGAAAGCTCATTTACTGAATTAATGTGTTAAAAATTCAGGTGACTTACCTTTTGTCCTGCTTTATTTAACAGTGTGCCTGTTTACATAAGTCATCTTTCATTGTTAATTGGTGTCAGACCTTTAATATGTTATGGGATTTTTGCAGAAATAAGTGGGGAAAAATGGCATAATAGAAAGAAATTTCACAGAAATAGGCTTTGATTCTGTCTAGTTTTTTTTTCTGGACAATAATTGCATTCAAACAATTGTTTTAAAGGCTGGGAAATTCAAATGTTGCATAGCTGTATGACTTTTAAGAAATGAGGCACTTCGTTCTATGCGTGCCAGATTTAACTGCTAACTGGTTACTAACAGCCTGTAGTAATGCAGATACAGTAGAAAAACTGCAGGAATTGTGCAGCTGACTACAATGTTTAATTTATACTGACTAATGAAATAAAGAACATTTGACCATAGAGGTACTTAAAAGTTGATAAACTGTTTTATAAAGTGTGAGACAAATTTACAATCTGAAATAGAGGATCAAGTTTGCATTCTGATTATTTTTGTATTTTTAAACTTGTGCTAAAAGCAAGGTTTTGGGTTAAATTCTTTTACTGACACTGGCTGTCTCAGATTTGTTTTCTTATGCTTCAAATTTGACTCTTCCTTATTTTATACTAGTGGCCTGCAGTTTCTCTCTGCATAGCAGTGTTCAGCTATGTGTACAAGGTGTATTGGCAGCACAAGTTCTCTTCAGCAAATCAGCTTCTAGCTTACCCTTGTCAAGGGCAGCTGCTGAGCTTTATATTAGTATTTAGTTTCTTCGTTCAGCTTTGGCTGGCTTTGACTGGCCTAAAGTTCAGGAAGCACCAATCCATATTCAGTGATTAATGATGGGATTGATAGTGCATTTATGGAAAGTAAATAAATGCAGGAAGTGTGATCTTCAGGGTTTTATATGCTTGGTGGTTGGTCATTCTTGTCACTTGCCTGCAGCTATGAAAGGACGACACATAAAATGTCTGTGTTAAGAATTCATTAATAAATACATCTACACATAATCTTCCTAGAATCTTGTGGAGAACGTGAGCATATCAGCAAAGTTAAGAGGAGAACCTTACAGTAAGCTCTTGATTACTTCACACAGCAGTTGCCTCAGTGAAGCACTTATTTTGCTTCTCCTGTCTGTGGAATACAGTGCACTGCTTTGGGAGGGTGAGAAGTAGTCTTAGTAAAACACTTGTTTGCATATTTACAAAGCTGGCCTCATTAAACATGGCTTGTGCTTCTTCAAGACAATTCTGCTGAGTCTTGCTGATTTTAAAAGTTCAAGAACAGGGGAAGGTCGATACTCTAAATGAATCGTTTAACACATTAGCTAAAGAAAGAAAACCTGAAATGTTTTTATTCTGAAATACAGTGTTGTGCTGCTGTTGTACATGCAAAATGAGTCTCAGTTCCTCCATTGATTTAGGATGTAAACTGAAACCTTGCAAACTGACTACAATTAGTGTCTTGGGGATAAAATACAAGTCCATTATATTCTGTGTCTGGATTTAGTGTAGCCATATTACAAAGAAGTCTGAAACTTCAATTTTGCATCTTCTAGAGTAGAGGGATGAGGATAACCTAAAATGTGTAGCTGATTTTAGCTTTTTGTTATTGCAAGCGATGATACATGAGTGCCATCATACAGCTTTCCTGGTCAAGTCTAAATTCATGAATTAGAGGTGACTTTAGCTAAATGTGCTACTAATACATGAATGAGAGGCAGTGACTAGGAATGGGACTTGATGTAACAGAAACCATGGCAGTCTGGTGGGATAAGGAAGCTGAGAATAACTTGATTAGCATTACTTAAAAATCTTAGAAGCAGCATACCACTTAGTTTTACTGACAGTTTTCAGTGATTAAACTACATTGTCAGGTATTCTGGAAATAATGTACAGACTTGATTTCGGGGTAGCTATGTAGATGATAAATGTAAGTGGCTGTTTGGTGGCAGGAGTGAGGAAGTGTTTAGGAGTAAAGAAGTTTGTTTGGTTCACTGAATAAGATGTACTTGAAGAGATATTGTAAAATGCTGAGTTGACCTTTACAGATGAGAGGCTAGGAAGAGAGGTGGGGAAGTGGTGATGCCTGAGAGAAGGTAGAGGTGAGAGACCTCAGTAGATCCCTGAAAAAGTGTATTTAAGGGGGATATAATCTGAGTGACTGCTTCCTCTATATGATGTACTTTCAGTGGGTATTAGCAAAGGCATGGAAGCTGATAGATTCTTTCATACAAAATGAAACAAAACTTTCAAAGTGGAAATAAGGTTGGCAAACTGTAATTTAGCTGTCCTGTAGCTTCTGAAGTTGTAAAATATGTTTAAAGTTATGAAGCTGGTGTTCTTTCTCTCTTCAACCTTGTGTCCCGGTTTTAAAGGAAACACTCTCTTCTTCAGAAGGTGCAAACTTTATTTATTTTAAGGGTGTTTGTTGAATTGTACTTTGTCAGAAGCAGAAGCACTTTCAGTTGAGTCATGGTGGAGGCTCCACCATTACAGTGATAAAACAAACCCATTGTCTTCATTTTGTGCAAATGTTTGAAACAAAATTATTCATAGTTAAATATGCATTGATAAGATCATCAAATATAACTGTATTTCCTTTATTATAAGACAAATTGTGGTTAATTCTCCTCAATGGGCAATAACTGGCTTAATTTCAAGCATTGTGTATTGCAGAAGAGACATGTTTTCTTATCTTTTTTTCCCCACATTAGTGAATATTTGTGGTACTAGACTTTTGAACAGAGATTTTATTTATTTTTTTATTTCTAGGGCTATATATTGTGCTGACCTGAGAATAAGGATTGGGAGTGCAGTGAGGAAAGATAGGAATCTGAAGAGTGATGCACAGCTTTAAGCACTTCTTTAGACAAAGGTAGGAAGTAGAAAGGGGAAAGAGGAGGAGAACTGTCATGAGTTGCTAGGGTGGTGATCTGAAGGACTGGAGAAGTTTTTCTTTTGGATGAGGGGTCGTGTGGAAGACAAACCTGATGTTGATAAGGGACAGAAGATAAATGGTAAAGATTAGAAATGTAGAACAAATGTGAGCATTGTAATCTCAGTAGGTAAGAGAGCCAAAGTTTTTATTTGGTTTAAAAGGAAGAACTTGTATATGCAGGGAGGGCACAAGGAAGAGTGCTGGTGTGGTCAGAAAACTGAATACTCCCAGCATGTAGAGTAAGCTTTAAAGGAGCAAGATGGCAGTAAGATCAAAGCTACTACTTCCTGATTACTCAAAGTGTGAAATGATAACTAGTGAAATGTTAGACTGGATGAATGGAAAGAGATGTGAAGCACGAGCATGAATTTCAGTGAATCCTGCCTGTTAGGAGGTCCATCTTCCCCTCCATCTTTGAATAACAAAAGGAAGTTAAGAAGTAGAGATCAAGTCTTGAGAAATCTACTGAAAGGAGGAAGCAGAGGAAGATGACTGTGCAGTGAGACACTAAGCTGTGATTTTAGGAAGTAAAAGGAGAACCTTAAAAGCCAGCAAAAGTCTAAAGTTCTGGGACGGGAATCATTGATTTGTAGAAGTGCTGAAAGGTAAAGGAATCCAAATTCTGAAACGCATCCAGGCAAGATCTCCACTGGGGACTTTGCTGAGAGCCATCCTGGTGTGATGCACTGCACTGGAACCAGCAAAGTCCCAATGGCAGAACCACATTCCAGGCAAGGGCCTTGGCATAGTCAGTGACTTGGCTGTGGGAGCAAGAAGATGCTGTGTGATATAACACAAGCACCTCAGGCAAAAGTTAATGATTGAATGAGGTGGGAGAGTCAGCAGCATAAGGCTGCAAAAAGAAGTCTGTATATTAGCCTAGCATGCATGTAGCTTGATTGATAGGCACGGGGGTTTTACCTGTAGCTGTGTTTTGGGTCAGGCAGCCTGGGAAGCGGGTAGCATTACTTGCAGCCTTGGTAAGGAAATGAATGTCCATGGCCTAGGGATGTGGGATTGTGGTGAGTGAATAAAATAGAAAGTCAGAGCAGATCCACCTGTATTGCAGCTGCTGCTGGTTTGAAGTGCCAGAAATAGTGGGGATGGTATGTTTGCATGTGGGCTGGAGGTGGGACTGCTGCAGAGGTAGCCTTCAGCTCAATCTTCCATCAATAGATGGATATAAGTAGCGCAAGTCAGCAGCAGCACATTCAGCACAGGCTGGAGGGACCCATGACAGGATTGTCCCCTGCAGAGCTCTGAGCTCTCAGCACTGAGCAGCTCCTCTTCCACAGGCAAAAGCACTGCTGGGCAGTTGGTCAGTTAGCTTTTCCACAGGAACCAGTATACTTGTGAGCAGTAGGATGTTGTGAGGTTTGTTATCGGTACATGCTGTAGGTGTCTAATAGCAGTGTCTAGTGTGGTGGTTACAGCTTGTTAGTCCTGATATGGGCATGCTGGTGGTGATGCAGGGCCTCCATTAGCTTGAGCTGTGATTGTCAGCTGTTCAGAGGCTCTTGTACTGGCCTTCAAAACCTGGACTGTGTCATGAAGGTGGTGTGCTGATCCAAGGCCAACACCAGTAGTCTATGATCTTTGTAAATGTGAGTTTAAAGATAAAATACAAGCCTGATGTCTCTCTTCAAAGGCTGGTAACCTTAGGTTGCCTGTCAAAGACTATAAAGGACAAAGGCCATAAACCTTTACTCTAAAAGACTTTAAAACTTTATTTCCAGTTACAATTTAGCAATGTTATCAGTCTTGCCCCCCGTTTTTTCTAGGGAGGGTGCACATTCCTGGTTGACCAAGTCTGCTACCCTAATGAAAGCTGCTGATACAGGAGCACAGCGTGGTTGTGAGCGTGGGAGCCCCTCTCCAAGAGCCCATTCCAGCAGACTTGCTCCTTCTTGTCACTTGGTGAACTCCTCCAAGGATGGAATATGAAACAGGCCTATGAAAATAAATGTTTCCATTGTGAAATATTCTAGTCATGAATATGGTAAATGAAATAACTGACTCATTTGCTGTGCTGTGACTCATTTACTGCTTTGTGCCTCATTGTGTAACTTTTAGAACAGAAAATGCACATTTTTGTGCTTATAAACTTGTTTTTTGGAAAGGTTTTTTGTGATTGTCATTAACAAACTTCATCCACTGTGAGACTACTCTGTTATTCACCCTGAAATTACCTGTTTACTTTAGGCTGGCTTAAATGCAGACTGCTGTCAAAGGGATGCTGTAGTTCTCAAGCTTGCAGCTTGTGTCAGGGCTTGTGGAGTTGTGTGGTGAGCCAGAGAAGTGGCCTGCTTATGAATTCAGATCTCGCTGGGTGAGTTTTACTTGGCTTATTGGCCAAGAAAATGCTACTGTTGATTCAAGGGAGAGGAGATTGCAAGAGGGGGTTACTAAGAAGGGCAGGGCTCCTTTCTGTGTCAGACTGGCTTAAAGTCATCATGAAGCCCTGACTGCTGCCTGGGGAAAGGAGATGGCTGCTGTGCTTGGGAATGCACCCATAGCAAAAGGTGGCTGGTTTGTTCCAGAGACAGCAGCACAGGCCTTTGAGTCCAGGTTGTGGGTTGGGCCTGTATGAGTGAGCAGTCTTCCACATGTCTTCATCCAGTGTTCTTCTGTGTTACAAAACCTCAGCCAAGTCATGAGTACCCCTCCCGCACTCCACCAGTAGCTAAAAGAAAGCCAGATAAATGTTTACCTTAAGAGTGCAGGAAAGGGGAAGGAAATACCTGACTATTCACTCCAATCATACATGTTCATGTCTCACTGTATCTGCATAGCTATTGCAAAAGGTGCGTTTTGCCTTGAAAATTACAATCTTCCCTCTTTTGAGACAGTGATGAGCTTCAGCATATGTATGTGTAGCACAGACTTTTGAGGCAATTTTTCTGCTTATTATGCAGTTGGTTTGGTGACCAGAGAATGTATTCTATATTTATTTTAATTCATGGCGGTTGATTTCTATTGCTAAAGTGTTCATAGCTTTTTGTCTGCTTAGGCCTGCTGAGCCAACATAGCTAAAAATGAGCTGGAGTCTTCTCTTTGCCTCTTGGACTTTGATATGTTGCCACTCAGCAGTCTTACTGGAGGCTGCAAGGTCATGGTGCTTTATCAGACTTCAGTTGTCTTGCTTGGTCTTTACTAATGGTAGTATGCCTGAAGAAAATGATGGAGGTGACTTGGAGATCTCAAGCTGAGTTTGTAGGGCTAGCACACAGGGGGAAAAAATCACCTTATTGCTTGTAAACTGAGTACTTCTGATACGTATCTCACTCTGAGTCTGAAATAGCTTTGTGAGTTTCCTCAACTGCTTGCACTGGTTGGAGATTAAAGTTTATTACTGGCTTGCTTTTAACAGTAGCCCGCTTTGATGCAGAAGGATTGATCTGGGTTCCTTACTTCCTAGGGCCCTCCTACAGCTCTACCTAAATGATTGTGGCTGTCAGACTCTTTAAGGCATGCATGAGTGAGAGACCAGGTCCTTGAGTTGGACGTAGTTTAAGCAAGGTACTTTACCTCTCTTGGTTTGTCTGCTAGAAGGGAACCTGCATGTTCTCCAACCGTAATTGAAGTGTCTAGTACCTTCCTGACCTCTGCAGGTAAACTGTGTTTTAGGCTGATTACAGGTGTTTCATGTGATACTTCCATAAGATGTCATGATTTCTGCAAGTCAGGCTTGTTAAAGAAGTACCAGCTTGAACTCCTGTCCAGTTGGGAGAATGAAGAGCAGTCACATATATCAGTCCTTCAATTTTTGTACCAATTGGTGCGGTTTCACAGCTGTCTTTTTAACCTCTCCACCTCTACCCCTACTTCCTCTTTGCTGTATTGTAGACAAATACAATCAGGGGAAGCCGGTTGTTCAGAATGGGATATTGAGCTATTGAGCTATACACAGTGCTGTTGCTCAGATGAAGCTAGCAAATAGGAAAAAGAACAATCCCCATGAGTAATGCAAGAGGTTCTTTAAACGCAGTCAAATAAAACAAAAATGTTCAGTTTTGAAGCTTGGGTAAGTTATATTCACCATAAGAAGTACTATCCCAGGAAGGATGAAGGCTTCTGGGACCTGAGCGGGGAAAGGGGAGAGGAGCAGTGCTTCTAGACTTTTATTTTCATGAAATTCTCAAGTTATTTCATCTGCTATGAGTGGATATATGAACTTAATTACTATATTTGCACAAATCCAGGATTGTGACAGATTGAGGTTAGTCTAGGAAAAGTATTTTTAAGTCACATTTTATTTATAACTGAGTATAACCTCAGTATAAAAGCATTATTTTATGGGAAAGGCATGTGAATGGGGGTTAGAAGCCTATGATTGTTGTCCACTACAGTTGTGTGAGCTTCCTCAAACCTGCCAAACTTAAACTTACTGGTGTTGATGTTTCTTAATGGAACAGACAGCTCAGAGTGGATGTTCTCATGATAGCTCTGGGGTTGAGTGGAAAACAGTCTACCGTGAAAACCCAAAAGAACATACCTAGATCTTTGCATACAGATTTGCTCACAAGTTCAGAATTTTGCAGAACTGGTTCAGGAATCCTGACTTGCACTTGCCATCCTTGCCAAAGCCCTCCAGAAGTATTACGTAAATACCTTCACACCAGCTGGAGGTGAGAATGCTGCCTGTGGGTGCATGGCCGTAAGCTGCTGCATGTCAGCTGCTTGCTGTAATTTCCTCTTCAGACCTTTATCTTGCACTTTCCTGAAAGACAGCTGACTACTTTCTGCCAAGGAGTAAAGTCCTGTGGATTACTTTCCAGTCACTGTTGGGAGGCTGTCCACAGTGCAATGTCAGTGGAGGAATGAATGTGCCACCAGCTGTGCCTTAGCATGTTTTTTTGTTGCTGCAGTAGGTGTGAAGTTATACAAGGTTGTTTGACCTAGTAGAGAAGTCTAAGACAACTCTTGGATTTTAAATTTTGAAGATATGAGGAAGAGGTCATAGTGGGTTCAGATTATATTACTAAAATTGTTCGCTTAGTTTTATCCACTTGGGTACTATTTAAATTCAGGAGAGAGTTCTCTCTGAGATGGCAGGTTTAGTTCATCTAGTAGTTTCTTTAAATGTATCCATCTTCAGAGATAAAATTGTGTGCAAACTAGGAGCCCCATGGGACTCATGAAATTACTTTAACCACATAACTTCTGCTTACTTCATCCCAGAAGAATTTAATGGCTGGATTTAGGTGATCTTCAGGGTATTTTCCAACCTAGATGATTCTGTGAATTTAAAGTGAGTACAGTGATTTGAGAGGCTTCCATCAAGCTAAATCTGTTACAGATTCAGGGTGCAAATCCTGGGTCTGTTTTAGGTGATGATACTTGGGCAGAAGCAACAGGCACAAAATTGACTAGTCTGAGTTGTTAAGAGGTCCCCTTTGGTAGTATCTTCCCAAGAATAGAACTGCACCAGGTCATAAAGCAAACAGAAGATGTTTTATTTTTATGCATAATGTTTGAAACATTGACTATTTGGAGGCCTCAGAACATCATTCATTTGAATCATGTGTATGAAACTTTAGGTAGGAGCAGCTATTCTTGACTTAGACTGTTATGAACACTTACTAAATCAAGAAATTAAAAGCAGTGGGTCAATTTTGAAAATACTAGCATCCTTAAAAGAAGGGTAAGTCTATACTGAATGATGGATTATGGTGAATGTACAGGTCCATACTGTACTTCCTGTTGAACTTCGTGATGGTTTCAGTTCATTTCCTTCTCTTCCTCCCCCCTTCTATATGGTAGTGATGAGAAAGAAAGGCAAAGGCAAACCTGAATCCCATGCTGTTTATGAAGATACAGTAGAGGTTTAAAACACCTATTTGTAAGCAGAATGTGACACTGACCTCATTAGATGCAGTGGTTGTGAACCTTTTAAAATCCTTCAACTCTTAAGTGCTAAAAACTTGTATGATTGCTAACTTTTCATCTTTTGGTGTTCTGGTTATTCTGAATGCAATTTGGCACATCTTTATTAAGCCTGCTTTAACTTGATGTATATGGAGAGAACAGAACAGGAACACAAACGGAAACCTCAGCTGAAAGTGGAATAGCTTCATACAACATGGTCACTTAGGAAACTGTTTCCTCAAAAGATGGGATGAAGTATGTGCTGTATCTTGGTCATCATTTGAAGTTTATACCTCAAATAAAACATCAGATCAGGAACTGTACCATAAGTAGCAGGTTATTTTAGAGAGAAAAATAGAGCATGTGAAGGGAATCCCTGGCTTTTAACCAGTACACTGAAAGTTATGAAATTCTTGAGCATGCTTGGAAAGATAGAATAACTTTTTTCTTCTGTTGTATATCAACTCTGAATGATGTCATCTACCCTGTTAGATTTATATCAACCCACCTAGCCTTTTACTTAAAGCAGGAACAGAACCTGTAGGAAAACCTTTATTAACCCTATGTGCTGAGGATGACTGCTGCTGTTCTTGCTAACACTCTCACATTTCACGTTAGCAGTAAGCAGGGGGATAGCCTATTTTTGGCACTCTGAGTTTATCATGCTGTTTACACAGACTAATTTGGAAGGCTAATACAACATAGGTGTGAGAGGGAGGAGGAAAAAAAATCTCTGAATATATTGGAATACTTGTGTGTTTTGGAGACTTTCTTCTGCTGTAAAAACAGAAACTACTTGCCAGCTTTTGTTTTCTCTCAGTGGTAATAGGTTTTTCATACATCCACAGCTGTTTGAGTGAACAGCTGACAAAAGCTCAGGCTTTTGGGGGTAAGGTGAGCTGGCCTCTGGGTAGAACAAAGATCTTTAGTAGGGGGGGAAAGGCTTTTTTCTGCAGAAGCATGTGTAAAGGCAGCTGGCAGCATGAGTGCAAATCGGAAACATATCTGGAATCTTAATTCCCCCAATTGTGGTGTTACTGAAGCACAAGGGTTTATTTTTATCTTATTGTCTTTAAGGATGTTAATATTTCACAAATAAACCTGTATGTTTTTGTATACTGCTTTTTGGATTGTAAAAAATGCTGCAATGCACAGAGAATAATTCTGTTAAAATAGAGAGAAGTGCTTGCACAAGTGGTGTGATTTGTCTTGTGGTGAGGAATGGGGGTGTGTGTGTGGGGGGGTGTGGGTGTGTGTGTGTGCTGAGGTTAAACTAGATTAAATAAATAAACCCTGTAGGTCTTGGAGCTCTTTGGTTTTCCTGAATACAGCATTATGTGGGAGTGTTATGAAAATATTCAAAATAAGCGACCCCTGATGTTTGTAAACCAGTATCTTGATGTGCTTGCTTTTGTAATGCTCCTTCCACAGCCACAGTACCTCTTATTTTGCATGTGTGTTATTACTTCGATAACCTTAAAGGAATGCTACTCATCTCCTCCTTTAGTTTTTCTTTGTATCTAAACCATGACCACAAAGCCTTGATCTAGCTCTGTGACTGCTTTAACTCTTCAGTTTGTTTCTTCTGCTGTTTAACCCTATGACTCAGCAGCAATGCTTGGAGAGAACTTTCTTGAGGAGAAATTTGTGTTCCATTTTGAGGGGTAGCCGCTGCTAACCTGTGGCTGGGCTGGGTGAGGGCTGTGCTGGCAGAAATAAAATCAAGTTCTCCAGGCACAAAGAAGAGGAGCTTAAGTGCAACAACATGATAACAAGAAAGCAGCCCAATTGCGCTGTACAGGCTAAATGACATATGGAAAGTAAGCTCTTGTACAAATGGAGCAAGGTGGTGTTGCACAGTTCAGCTCGTTCATTTGCTGAGAGCAAATTGCTTTGCCTTGAAGAGCAAAACAAAAAAGAGGGTTTATTACAGCCTTCATAATTGGCAAACAGATGTTTTTGTACTCCGACTTATAAACTGTTATGAATCTAGCAGTCTAAAATCAACAACAGTAACTACTTCTTTTATTTGAAGAGCATTTCTGATATGACATGTTACCTCTTTTAAAATGTGCACTATTGAACACTTCGGGAGGCTTCCTGGAGAAAAGAAATTTAAACCTATCTGAGTTATGTGGTCTCAGACAAGATAACATTTCAGTGTTTAACATTTCACTGGGAACTTTAACAGATACTGAATATTGAAATTGAAAATATTTAAATTTGCTATTTAGAATAAGTTGTTATACTAGTTGAAGTACATTTTTTATCTTGTTCAGTTCTGTGTCAGTCATAAAATCTTAAAAATAATGTGGTTCTAAGTTCCATGTCTTGTATGTAGTAGGTATTGAGCTTAGATACAGCAGAATTGAGTGCTTATGCTGCTTTTACAGAGGATAAGATGCAGTGTGTTCATTGAAAGATACAAAACAATTTAAAATTGGTTACAGCCACCTTTTTTCCTAAGCTCTTTATACTGTTTTTAAATCACTGCTTTGCAGTTTTTCAATTATGTTGTCTGTTAAGAGCAAGAGATTGCCAGATTTTAGGATTCTTCTTTTAAAGGGCATAGTGGATATTTAAAAACTGTTTAGAACAGTTCACTGACCTATTATGCAAAGGGTTATCAAAACACAACATGCTCAACACTAGATGGTACAGTGAATTATGCTATTAAAAATGTGCTTCTGTATTAGAGATAAAGCTGAGCTGACTCTGACGTAGATCATGAATGGCAATTGCTCTCTTCACCCCAGCAAGCCAAAATGACTTGTCTCTGTTGTAGACTTGGCTTTTTTTTTTCTTAATCTTTCTTCTGGTAAGCTCTTTCTCAGCATCGAAAGCACCTTTTGATTATGTAGAGAAGCATTACTGGAGGAAAAAAAAAAGTCATTTTGGGTTCTCTTTGGCTAGATACTTGTATCAACATGTTCCCCTTCCTGGCTCTTCTGGCCCCCTCTCCAAATTTTTGTTCTATACTGTGTTCTTCATGTCTTGCAAATTAATTCTGGAATAAAGTCTCTTGTCTGTGACCCTCATTGCTATATAGTTTTTTCTTATATAATTTGAAAGCTTGGTTGGGTTTTTTTGTAGTTTGACCCTTAGATCAGTTCTTTTTCTTACCATATTTATTATAGATTGTATCTTTGAAAATTTGCATGAAAAGTCTTAAACATTTTTCAAGGGACACCTGCAGTTCTTGAAACATGGTTCATCCTGTAAAGAGCTGTGTGCAGTGGAGCTGATTAGAAGTTATAGTTTACTTTTCCTTTGCTGTTTTAGAACGTGTTTGCCTCTATAGAAGGATGGGTCTGGGTTATACTACAGCATGTGTCTGCGCAGTATTTTATTGGACATTCCTAGTGCTAATATAGCTTTGGCTACATCTGTTAAAGATGTTAAAGAACATGTACTCTTGCAGTGTTGATGGGCCTTAAATTGAGTTCACATGAATTACATGGACTATGAGGCATATACTGCTAATTTGGAACCTACTGAAATCTGACTGATTGCAGAACTTAAACCTAATTTTCACCAAAACCAGACATAGTTGGAGTCAGATCTGTAGAGTATTTTATACCTTATACCTAAATCCATGGACAAGTATGTAGCTCAACAGCAGTTATGCAGCTAATTACTTGGTGCATGTTTGTATTTGTGGCACTAAAATGTCTTTAAAAAAACCCACAAACAAACAGGTCCTTACTGGTTTCTTTCAAGAAATAACTGCTCCATGAAGAATGAGCTTTAACAAGAGGTTTTTAAACAAAAAAAAAAACCACTGCCCCTTTTCTTTTGAGCTTTTCAAATCTTTCTTCAAGCATTAATCACTTTTGTGTGTTTGCTAGTAGCTGAATTTAAGCTTTAGAATTTCTGGATAGTTATCAATATAGTTTAGGCCTTTTGTGTCCTTCAGTTGTGTTGCAGTATGGATGGGTTAGTTATTTTTTTTTAAATGACTAAGAATTGAAATTCTTCAGTCTGGATTTTTGGCAGAGTTAATCCAGGGAGAAAACTAGCTCCATTTTTCCAATTTTGAGTTCTCAGTCAAGGTTGAAGGATATTGATGGGCATGCTTATCAAACTGATAGGTCAATAAATGTAGGAATCAACTGGCTTAGCTGATTCCTTCCCAAAATTTCTGTCTAGTTTAAAGCCATGGCCTGAAGGACTGTTAAGGAAGTAACTTGCACAGTAAAGAAGTGTTTACTTATGTTCAGGAGGAACCTCCTGTGTTTTACTTTGTCCTGTCACAGGGCACCACAGGCAAGAGCTTGGCTCGATCTTCTTTACACTCTTCCTTCAGATGTTTGTACAAATTGATGAGATCCCCCTGAGCCTTCTCTTTTTCCAGGGCTGAACAGTCCTAGTGGTTTCAGCCTTTTCTCCTTTGTGAGGTGCTCTAGTCTCATCCTCACCTTTGTGGCCCTTTACTGGACTCTGTCCAGCATGTACATGTCTGTCTTGTACTAGGGGGCCCAGCACTGGACACAGGACTCCAGATGTGGCCTCAGCAGTGCTGAGCAGAGGAGGAGGATTGCCTCCCTTGACCTGATGACAATACTCCTTCTCCTGCAGCCTAGGATGTCACTAGTTGCCTTTGCTGCGAGGACTTCCATTGAACTTGGTGTCCATAAAGCAAATCAAAGCTGCTTTCCAGTTGGTTGGCTGGTAGCACAATACAAGTAGGTGGCACATAAACAAAGTTTCTTTTATAGGCTGTTGATAGAAGAGAATGTTACATTTTCTGTGCAGCAGTACAGATAGCTTGCATTACTGCAGAACATCGGTGACCAGAGGTTTGCATAACATGGGAACTTGATTTCTTCTTGGGCATGAGAGGCTTCACACAAAGACATTTTGAGCAAGATGCCAGTGAATCTGAGCTTGCAGTAGCTGCCGTTCTGCGGCCTGTGGGATGCACTGGCCCATTGTGGTTTGGGTCTCATTCAGTAAGCTCAGTGATACTGTGTGAGTGCAGTTTAGTTTATAGCAAACCACTAAAATATAGCAAATCTTGTGCTCAGTCCTAGTGTACCTTTAAGAAACATTTTTTTATTTCAAGCACAGTGTACATCACTCCAGTTAGTGGGTAGGGGTTTTAAAAAAACTCTTTGAATCCATTTACTCCTTAAATTTACTCAACATTTGCTTGGAAGGTGGGTAAGTGTTGGAGCAAGAAAAATCTATGTAGAGTGGCTAGCTATGTTCTTAATCCAGGGTGCAGGTACCATGGTGATAGTACTAAACAGCAGCTATGTGTTGGAGGTTTAAAAAAGTTTCTGCTCTATTTAGAAGTGGAAGGGCCACTCATTTTCTTCAAACTATAGTTCTTGGTGGATTAGGACTCAGTAGAAAGTATTTGTCTTGTTTCAGTCTGGAAATTCAGAGTAGTTAATGGTGATTTTAGCCAAAAGTAGAATACAAATTACTCATCTATGAGTATCCTAAGCGTGTTAATGAATGAGCACTTGCATTTGTTTGTGAGGTTGGGCTTTTCTTTGTTGTTGTGTTGATATTTTTTCCTAATGTAAGTGAAGAGTTTAAGCATTTTGAAGCTTCTAATTATTTTTCAGCTAATAATCAGAAAAGCAATTTAACTTTTCATGGTTTCAAGAGTTTCAGACTACCCTTAAACCCAAACAGCAGTGAAATAAAAACACATGCTTAAAATGCAGTCACAACTCTTCATTTGCCCTGCCTTTGTAATTGGAACAATTTCATTCTTAACTCTTAAGAGGGAATAGTATTTCAAGCTTGAATTTGTAACTCCAGCATTAACACCAATCTGTTAGTGTAAAGGGATTGGAATTGGTTCTGCTTTTATTTGAGACAAGCTACAGAATTACTTAATGAATTGTGTGTTTCCTTCTTTGTTAGCATATTGTTTGCTAACCAGTGTTAGTTTTAGTTGTTTCTGTGATTTGCTTGGATTTCTGCTTAATAGAGCTTGGTTGCAAGTGACCTGTAGCTGCTTTGGTTCTCAGGTTTCTTGGGGCATGAGGATGCTGATGTGAGGCTTATTTGGGTTGTCCCTCTTCTCCCCTTTTCTAATTCCCCTAGATTATCTTGAATAGAGCAAAGCATGGGTAAAGAGGAATTGAGAGATAACTTGGGGAAATTTTTGTTATTGTATCTTCTGTTCTGCATACAGTGGAAAAATACTGCAGTTTTTAAGTCCTTTTGATAGGAGGTTATCAGAAAACTCCACAGTAGTTTACCTTGTGGCTTTATTACTATCCTCAGCTGAAAAGGAAACTATGTAGATGGAGAATGCTATCTTTCAGGATCTATTCCTTACCGTCTCTTTCCTCTCTTCCAATCTCCTTTTCACCTACAGATGTCAAGATGGCTCTTTCTGATTCTTCCAAAATGTAAACAAATTCTATGATGAATCTCCTACAACTAGATGATGCTTAAAAAAACAATTATAGTTGCAAAATACATCTGAGTGGCTACTTTCTGGTCACATGGCAAAGAATGTTTCAATGTAGAGCAGAGAATGCTGTGAAAGCAAAGTAGTCTTTAAGACAATGATTATTTGTCCTTAATAAGCATTGTATTTTTATAGGTTCAGTTTACCACAGTTAGAAAAGTAACAGGCAAGAAAAAAAGCTACGAAATCATGTTTAAGTGAAATTATTGAATGTTCTTTTAACAGTAAATCTTTTACCAAAAAGTAGTCTAAAAGGCTCTCAGTTTCCACAGTCTATATGATTCTTCTGTGTACAGTAAGGGTGATAAAATAAAAATTTTCATGCAGGTGAATGGGTAACTAAGTAGCAGGTGTGTACTGATGACTTTTTTCTTTCCTAAAGAAAAGTTGGCATTTCTGTTTGCAGTTCAACTCAGAAGCTACCTTGCTAATGGAGTGGTAGACCTGTGCTCCCCTCTCTTCCATGCTGTTTGAGAAGTCACTTGCATTTGCAGAAGATAAGTAGTGCAGGAGGGATTTTAATTAAAAAAAAGGACTACCACCTTTTTAAATAGGTTTATTTCCTAAAGCTTACATATGGGGTCTGCTATTGTATTTGTTGTCATTATAATAAACTTTTACGTTCTCTTTGGGTTTTGATTACACTTGAGAAAGACAGGTAGGCTGTGGTTTACTTAGGCTGGTATATAGATGGAAGACTGGAAGGTAGGTGATAAAATAAATGTAGATACAGATACCACCTTGCAGTCAAAATTTTAGTCTTCACTCCCAGAGGAAAATTTGAATGTAATGATAAAAATGTATAGATGTTAGCAGATGATTCATCCCAAATAAAAAGAGAAGCAAGAAAACTTTCTGGAAACAAGTTAGCAATGCATCTTTGACTTTTAACTCCAATTTATGCGCTTGACCTCATCTTAATACAGTATATTGTTTCCTTTGCAAACTCTTGTGTTCTAAAATAGCCTTCCTTTGGGGGAATTTAGGCAAAATTTCCTAGTCCTTCCCCTCCACATCCTCAATGGGGAAGATTTGCTTATGTCCTTATGTCTTTGAACACTTGGTGGAAAACCTCATGCATTCTCAGCCATTACCTCTGGATGTGTAAGTGTGAAGTCATAACCACAACCTAATTGTCAAATACTCGCTTCTTGTTGGGTGTATTAATTTAGGTGGACCTAAACTGACTTGGAATCTATAAAGCTGTAGCCTTCCTACATGCTCTTGAGGACATCTTGCAGCAGGCGGAGATCAAATGGAGGAAGAGTTCTTGGTAGAGATTATATGGCTGACTATTTTGTGTAAAAAAACATTACAAATACTACTGTTGCTTTTAAGAGGATGTTAAAATTTTAAGTTATAGAGAAAGACATAGAGTTGACCTTGAAAGTAATACAGAAGATTTCACGCTAGAGATAAGTTCATATACTGTGTAATGGATCACTAAAGATGTGTGACTAGGCAAAAATTTAAAATGTTTAGGATCATACCACACACAGGAAAGGATCTCAAGTAGAGACTCACAATTATTACATTAGTGACAAGTGAGCTTTACTCATTCATGTTTCTTCCATCCCATGAACATGTTTAGTGAAGTATTCATTTCACCAATCTCCATTAAAATTTTGTCTTGCATCTTGTTTAGAATTATTTTAATCCAGTCATTGAAATTTATAAGAAAATGTCTGTCTGAGTACAAGGGCGCTAGAGTAAATTCATTTTTTCAAGATGTAATTAGGGAGAATTTAGTTTTACAAGTCTGCAGTGAAGTGACAAAGTAATGGAATTTATGGACTGAAGAACATTTTAATGGCTTTGAATTTGAATACCTAACGAGTTGAGGCAAATGTATGCTTTCAGTCCAAAAGGCAAAGTTATTTGTTTCTAAGCAACTTGGTTTCAAAGGGCATTGGTGCAAATATGTGGATAGGGTTTTTGTCTTGTTTTGGATTTTGTTGTTTCTTCCCGACAGGGAAATTGCCAACTAATAAAACTCATCTTTGCTCCTTCTTTTTGGGTCCTCTGCCTTAACAGTTCCCTATCACTGTCACTGGAGAGCAGTATAACTGAGAATGATGTTGGCATGTTTGGAACTTCTTTAGAAGTTCTGTATACTTGATTTGATTTTCTGATATGTTTTGTCAAGATGACAATAATGGAAGAGTGCTCAGCAGCAGAGGATGTGAGCAGGCAAAACAGTGTCTGTTGGCTCTGATTGTTTGTGCTTCAGACCCTTTTCTCAGTAATTGACTGGCAAGTTGGGCTAAGCTCTTGTCTTTCCTAAAATTTTTGGAACACAAAATAGAGCTCTGTGAGGTTCAGGCTTTCGTGAGCAGATGTGTCTCTGTTTTGCTGGAGCAGAAACCCTGTTTTTTCTTCAGTGTCTTTACATTAAGAAGTTGTTGTTTTGTTCAGAGGCTAGGCTATGTCTCATGTGGCAACTAGAATGAAGCCATGTTCCCTTCCTAGCTCTCATTCTGTGAAAGCCCGGTGAAGCAACAGGAGAAAATGGCTTAGAACTACATCAGTAGATTTCTACCTAGCCCATTTCATTTAACACAAAAGAAAGTGAAACTCTTGTTTTGGCCAGGACCGTCCTAGTAGGAGAAGATAGTGTAACATGGAGAAGTATTTTCTGGCTTAAAGCAGATGTTGCTGCAACCAAATCTGTGACAAGAGTTAAATACTTAGGTTTCACCTGTAAACTATTCATGTCTCCACCTTCTACAGTAGTTATTAAGGTTGTCCCTTCTGTCAAAAGCCTGCTTATATGGAACGTGAGACACAGAGTCAATTCTTAGTAGGAGTTTTGGCATAGCTTTGGCTTACATGTTATAATTTATACCCTTGCATGGTGACTAAGTATGGTTTCAGGTTTTCAGATAAAATCTAAAGTAACCACCACCACCTAATTAAAGAACTTGAAAGGCTGCTCTTTGTAAAGATAATTTTTAAAAAGCTGTGTTCCCTGAAGTAACAGCAATGAAATAGAAGGGCTTGAATTAGAGAGTTTTGATTATGACTTAATCCTTGAGAAATATGGTAGTTTGGGAGTAACAGAAAGGAAGTTCTGTGTATATGTTGTTTGTATTTCATTGTTGCTAAATGTATTACCATTTAGGAGATTTTTCTCCAGGAAAGTTGGCCATTCTGAAGAAACAGGTACCATTTTCTTCCCTAGAGATCTTTGGAGAAGATGACTTATGAAAGTTTGAGCTGGTTTCTACATTTCAAATTTTCAAAGCGAGTTTATGTCATTCTGTCTGCTGGGAAGTTTCCAGGAGACTACTAAGAAGTTAGGTATTTGCTAATCTGCTTTGACCTTCACCCTCATCTTCTCAGAGAGATTGCCCCTTTACAAAGGCAGTCTGAATCAAACTCCCTAGGACCTCAGTCCTGTTGTCGTTAGCTCGGACAGTCCTTCCTGTTTTTTAGATCCTATCCTTCCTTGACTTGGAGACAAAATCTTCCAATGCATCAGGATACAAATTACCCCCACTCCTCCCTTCCCCTTATTCTCTAAATAGAACTAGAGCCTGGAGGCTTTGTTACTAAGTGTGAACATCACTGCTGTAGGTGGTGTTGTTACTATGATGTTCAAACATCCTTCAAGTTTGGTATTTTAGTAGTGTCTCAATTTTCTTTTTTCTGTAATGGTAGCTTTTCTTGGATAGTAAATATGATATTACCCACTTTTTTGGCATTTGGAGTAGCATTGAGTCACTAATGCCTTTTAATTTTGCCCTGTAGCAGTTATACTGCAATATTTCAATGCACTTGGCAATCCAGTTTGTTCATTTTGTTTTATGTTTTGTCTCTGCAATAACATAGTTCTAACAACTCGCTTCTCTGTGTTCATATAGATAGGAATATTTCCAATTTTTTTCCAATACCTTAAAATGTCAATAAGATGGGGTTGTTTCCTCAGAAGAGTCTGTTTTGAACAGATAATTGGCTAGCAGCTTAAGAGCTATGTTTATTTTAAGTGTCTGAAGTTCTTTCTTTGATTTCTGTTGTCAGATACACAATTGTAAGGACTGTACAGCTGGAGCATCCTGATATACTGCCATTCTATTTCTACGTTTTGTTTGAACCCTGTGATGATGACACTCCTTTAGTTGCTAAAGCTGCAGTCCTATTCAGCTGATGCTTCCTTGCAGATTATTGCATTTTATTATGAATGCTATATTGTAGGGCAGAAAATACAAGGAAGTTTGTAGTTTGAACTAGAACAGCTCTGTGTAAGGGCTGAAAAGTACTGTAGTAAACTCCAGCATGATGCATAAGCAGGGTTCATGCGCCTTCTTGTAGGGGCTTGACATTTCAAAAAAACATGTTTAACCCTTGCTAGACCTTTGCAGAACTGTTCTGAGAGAGATTTACTAACAGTATGCACCCTGAGCCATGTCATGATGAAACACAGATTGGAAGTTAGTGTCTTTTACTTGAAACTGCATGGGGTACAGTTTTCTGTATTTAAGGAGCTTGTGGAAGTTTAAGACTACTTCATGAGTGTTTATGCTGTGGTGGCTTGTTAGCTAAAGTAGCGTTGAGAACAAAAGTTCAGGGACTGATGTTTTTGTCAGGTCAGCTACTTAACTGACATGTAGTTATTGGGTTTTTATACAGTTTGAATGTGAGTGGGGAGAGAACTTTATTGGGGGGTGTGTGTGTGTGTGTTTTTATGTACTGTCTTCATGTGAAAGCTGTTTCATTTTTGGTTTAGCCAGTTCTATTTTGAAATTTACATTTTAAAACTAGTAGAAGTCCATTAAAATAATTCCTGAGATGGGTTAAATGTTTGCAGGTACATTTTACCATGTGCTGTGGCTAGTGGAGGAACTCTGTGCATACCTAAGTATGATTTAGGCTGTGCTTCCAAATACATTTATTGTGATGTCAGTATAAGCTGGAGTCACTCTCAGCTGCTTCTTTCTGTCTTTGCCCTGCTCCTTTAATTGTGCCAGTAGAAGTGGAGGTTTTGTTTTGTGTGTGGCCTGGTGTGGGTCAGGGAACTTAACCCTGTGGAAGATAGTGTGGGGTTGGGGTGGGGGGGTTGTTTTTTGCTGTTGTTACATTTTTTTGATCTTTTTTTTTTTCTCCTAGCTGGGTCCGTTCCTTGATTCATTTCAGGAAGTAAGACCACAGAAGTTTTGATGAAACTTGAGAAAGTATAGTAGGGAACAGAAATGAGTGTCAGTGGCTGGTGCTGTCTTCTGCAGTTTCTGCCACTTCCCTCATCCTGAAAGTAACACAGATGAGGACATGCCTGTAGATATGTTAACCTGAGGCACTATGGATTTCCCAATCTTAATCATAAATCATTAATGGAATACTTTATCTTCTTTATTCTAACTTGTGCTTATGATAAGACAGCAAATCTTTGAGGAACAGTGGGGAGTCCCCTTTATATCTGGCTTATGTAGTTTTTCCTAGCCAGCTCTTAAATTACATTAGGCCTGGCTGATGAGAAAATTTAAAAAAAAAAAAAAAAAAAAAAAAAAAAAAAAAAAAAAAAAAAAAAAGGAAGGAGGAAACAATAGCTATCTCCTGCCACCCAAAACTAAGAAGAAGAAGAAAAATACCTGACAGCAAAATGTCCCTTTCCCTTAGGTGGGTCTTCCAAGGATTTGATTTATCTGATGCAATTCTGCATGTAAAAAAGATCATGTAAGAGGTTTGGTGGACCAACTTTCTTCCTACTCCCGTCTTTTGCTGATTAGCAAAGGAATGTGTTCAGCCCTGCTTCCTGAAATATATCTAGATTGGCTGAGAAAATAGAAGGAGAGTTGTTCCATCTGCAGTATTTGTTGTTCTTTAAGTCTTTGCTGTAGAGTCCATGAAATAATGAAGCTCTGAGCATCAGATTGATACACCACAATGCAAATAGTAACAGCTGCCTGAAATTGCTTGGTATCTGTACACTTAAATATTGATTACAGTACAGGCTGTAAAGGTAGGTAAGGGGCAAGTTAAGGTCTTTTGAAACTCCCTTTTTAAAAAATCTCTTATTAATGAAATACAAGTTTGCAGAGGTGACCAAGAACTAGATCTTTAGGAAGTGCAAATCTCACAGGAGAAAACCCTGTCTTAATCTGCATAAGTGAAATGTAAGAGTTCAGTTTGGTCCTAAATAGAACTTGTGAATTGTTAGCAACTTTAAAAAGGGTGCAGTTTAGCACTGAAGTTTGTCTTTAAAAATAGTTTAACTTTATTGCAGTTCTTTAACTGCAATAAAAATAAAGGTGCTTCTTGATAGTAAGAGCCACCTTAGCTTTCCTCTTGAAACGAGAATTTTAACTGTATGAACTTTAAGCTGCATTGTTTTTTTGCATCCTTTTGCTCCCTTGTTAATGTGTTAGATGTTTTTCCTCTGGATTTTCTTTTAATACTATTAAAGCTTAGAAGCTTTTTATAATCATACTACCTTACAAAGGGTGAATGATTTTTTTACTTTATAAAGTCTTCATCTTTGGTAGACTTTGGTAGAGAAATCCACAGGTGACTGAAGGATTGTACACAGAGCTTGTGTACACTGCCACCCCAGTACTTCCTCATCACGTCTGCCCTTACCCACCTGTACTCTCCTGCACAGTGTTTTTTCCTGTTTGTGCTAGATCCTGTGTAAACTCACATTGCCAGTCAGTCCTAGCTCTGAAAAGTTTATTCTTAAATTATGATATGAAAGAGCATAGAAAAAAAAATGGGAAGGGGAAGAGTGAATGAGAACAAAGATGTGAACATGTGGTTTCACTGGCTGAATAGCTGTGTAATTAGTGTTGCATAATTGTCAAATAAAGTGTTCAAAAATCATGATTAATTCTGCAATAAAAAGGCTTAAAAAATAATAAAAAAATATAGGAGATAATTTTGGAATTCCATAGTTATTTGTCTCTTGTAATGCTTTAGGTGTTTGCAGTTTTCAAACTGGCCTCTGCAGCTAAAAAGCTTATAAGCATTCCAATGGTCAGAAAGCAGACACAAATGAAACTTTACTGTTTTAAATGAGAGAAGCCCAATGGCAAGTAGAAAACCCTGAGAAATTTACGAATACGGTTATTCTAGGAAGACTGAAGATAGCAACAGCTGCCCTTGCTAGTATTGAGATGTTCAGCTTTTTCAAATGGTAAACTAGTAGTGAAATGCCAACCTGGTGACACTGAACACTAGTAGGATTGTAACAGGCTGTAAACCATCAGTCATTTCCCTGTCAAATCCCTGAGAGGAGTCAGAAAAAGTACATGATGTGGTTGGCTTCTGTGCTGATGACCATCTTTCTTTTGAGGACTACCGAGATAATTGCAATGGTGATACGGCAAAAACCACCCAGAGGACAGTGTTGTCGATGAGAGCACTACCTGGAATCTCCCTGAGGAAGTGTTATAAATATGGTGGAAGGTTAAATTTAAATTTAAAATGTTTGTCCACTTCTGCATGCGAAAGTAGTTGTTAATTTCAATTTTGTAACAGTAGTGTCTAAAAAGATAATGGACTAAATTTTTCTCACCTTAGGTTCTATCAGCAGAGGTGGCTTATGGGCATTACTGAAAGAGAAGAAACAGGGGAGGCTCATGGGGAGGTATTTTTAATAGTTCACGCAAGTACCACAAATGAAAACCTAAAGCTAGGAAGGTGGAAGCTCAATAACTGAAATCCCTTTAATGCTGCTTGTCAGTTACCCAGTGGAACATTTTAGTCAGTTTGTGGAATTGGTATTGTTAGGAGTATTTCAGGAAGATTAATGTCTTTATAAATCTGTGAATCGTACACTGCAATGATGGAATAGATCAGATACAGCAACAGATCCTTTCCAATTCAATTATCTATTAAAGGTAAAAGAAGTACAGAGCTTGCATGTTTAAAGCAGAGACCAAATTTGTAAATGTCAGGAAAACTAAAAGTTATGGCCCCCACAGCAAATATTAAGTCATGCCTTAGTGCACTTGAGTTTTTTGTGTTGCTGTATATGTTGATAGTATCTTGCCTTAAAATATGTATGTTGTGGCAGTTATAGTAGCTATAGGGAACTTTTATTCAAGTAAGTGCCCTGGTGCTTTGAAGGCATTGAACTGATTTATTCCATGCATTTAGATACTGGTGTCAGCTATGCATTCAGATAAGGTGCTTTTACTTGTAGTTAACTCTTCAATTTGTCCAGCTTGCCACCACAATGCAATCTGTGCAAGATTTATAAAACTTAGTATAAAAGGAGTTGTAGAAATGTTAGGTATTAATATTTGAGAGTCTTTATGCTCTCAGTTAAAATTGTATGTGCCACATATCTTACAGTCTTAGTGTACGGCTTCAGCTCTGGAGAGTCTTTAACAACTGGGGCTTCTACACTTCCTAACAGTGATGGTTACAGAACACTGGAAAAGGGACTTTGCTTTAAACCATGCTTTAGACTGCATAGGTGTCACAGAGGGAGTGTGAGGGAAGATATAACCTTTTTCTTCCACCCTACCTGCTCATTCAGTTTTGGAGCACAGGGCGATACTGTGATCTCTCTTTCAAATTAAAATGTAGTGTGAAAAAATTATGGTTCAGAAGTCATAGCTCTTGTTTTGCTCTAACTGTCCCTGGGCAATGTCCTGTTTTGAGGAATGCTGGATGAGATTTATTTTTTTGCTTTGTTTTGTTTTTAAGTGGGGAACTTTAAAAATTGGAACTTGTTTTTATTATTAAAAGCGCTAACATCCATTGTAGGAAATCTAATTTGTCATTTAAAACAGTAACTGTAAATGTATTAATCCTTGCCAACACTGTACCTGCCCTTCTTATAGATGTGGTTTTTTTCTTTAGACATGGGTCATCTAACATGATTACAGGAATATGATTACCTGTGTTGTAAATGGTACTGGGGATCTGGAAACAGCTGATCAAAACTAAACATCTGTAAAATGCTTTTCTGCTTTTTGTAAAGAATTTTCTTTGACAGACTTGCACATTGCCACCAATCTACTTGCTAGCTGAATTAAAATTTTTCTCTAATTTTACTATGATAGTTCTCAATATATGATTCAGTTTTGCAATATTTGTAATGCTGTGTGGTGTTGAAGCGATGCTCACAGTCAAAATCGAAAGAATTTTGTACAAATATTTTTTTTAGGGTGATTATTTTAAAATGAGTGCCCCTTGCTGGGTGAGGCAGGCAGTGTGTGCTAGATGATCATCTAAAAGGGTAAAAACTCTGTTCTGGAAAGGTATTTTTGTGTGGCATGTGCAGAGAAAACGGGAGCTAACTTGATGTTGTAGGATAGGGATCTGTGATGAGAGAATGTTACAAACTAGCAGACCGAGTATAGGAATTTGCTGTATGCTGTTGTGACACTTGCACTTGACAGTGTTAAACCAGTTAGAGCTCTTGTGTTTAACTTCACTCTTAAAAAAACCTGCTTTTGAAAAAGAGGGTCAGGGGTAGTGAAGCTTTTCTTTGATGTTTGTTGTTACTCTTGGTATTAGTTGCAAAACAACTGATCAGCGTTTAGAAGGGAAGAATTTGAGCGGTGGCAGTTCTGTGGATCTAACAGCTACAATCTGGGTGTGGAAGCCTAAAACCGGGTCGTAGTCTTCAGAGAGTCACAAACCACTGTGGGTGGGGTGGTAGGAAGGAATTTACTACACTGTACTGCATTCACAGCTTTAGAATAGGAGCCATGTGGTCTCAAAAGTAGCAGCGCTGTGTGAATAAAACGTGGAAAGTAAGGTTACGTGACCTTCAGAATGTTTCCTTCATTTTCTTCAGATTTGTAGAGATTATTGGAAATCATTTGCATAGCAGATGCAGCAGGCTGTTACCGCAGCTATTCTTAGCCTCTTCCCCACCTCTGGTTTTAGATCTGCTTGTTTTGAGGCTTTTCTTCACTCAGGCAGCTAGCTCAGCGCTGCAAGGGCTGCATCTTCCTGAGTCGACCCTGGGGCCTGAACCCAGCCCCAGAGCAGTACCAGTGGCAGTCTGCCCCATTCTTTGCTTGTATGGATCACCCTGGGTGGCCAGGGGCACTGTCAGGATCCATGCGTAGGTATGGCAAACAAAAATATGATTAAAATAAGAGCTGCTGTACATATGGTCTCTGTGTCTGTCAATTCATGGACTTGGGTAGAACCAGAGAAATCGAGGTGATGTGGCTATGAATGTTACGGTCTGTTTTGCACCTGCTTTGCGGTGCTCGGGGTGAGTTCCTTTTTTTCCGACATCGCGCTTTTGGGTAATCGTGACGGTAAGTCCCTGGTCACTGCAGCCTCTCCGTTCGTTTCCCGGTGTCTGTCTGGCGGGTCGGTGGGAAAGCGCCGCAGTCGTGAACCTGATTTCAGGGTGTGGGCGAGTAAGGGGTTAAAGGTGGAAGGGGCCGAGGCATTATGCAAGCTGTTAAGTAAAAAGGAAGTGCATTACAAAATGCTGAGCTCAGTAGCCTGGCTCCCGGCCAAGCCTGTGCTTTCTTCACTACAGCTGAGGGCTTTGTAAGCTTCCCACCAGTGGGTTCGTCTGCACTGTTGAGGAATGCTGCCGCCGCCAGCTGACGTCAGGCGGGCGGTTCAGCTGAGGGACGTTGCACTATCAGCCTT
>NW_020799142.1:14863300-14922062 GCF_003259725.1 Athene cunicularia | reverse complement strand
CCAGCGGCGCAGAGGTTCTGCTTTTGTATTTGGTTTTGGTGCTGCAGATGACTCCGTGAAGAGGGCGCAAAAGATCGCCCTTAGCTTTCAAGGGGTCAGGGGCGGAGGATTTCGGGAGGCGCCGTGTGTGTCTAACACCATCGGAGCTCCTTCCCTGCCGGCTAACAGAAGCACTGTAGCAGTGAGGACACCACGGTGCCGTCACAGCCCCTTGTGTCTTAAATTAGTGGAGACTTTTGTAGAAAAGTATTTCAGGGTGTCAAGGTATTAAACTTTCAGTTAAAAATGAATAAAAATAGCCTGTGTTTGGATTTGATTATCTTCTGGATGATGTTCTTTTCAGCTCTATAATCAGATTCAGTGTGGATCTATCGTTCTGGATTATTATGAAACAAATACAAAAAAAATGATCATATCTGGAAAATATGAAGGCTGTGGAAGAGTGACAGAAAGCATGTTGCACTATCAGCCTTACTGCCAATACAGGTAAATGGACCTTTATTTAAATGTTTCTCTCTTTTTTAAAGGATTTTTGGAAAACTGTGAATTGCAGAGGCTTCTGGGCTGCCTGGATAGTTGCCGAGCAGGTCCAGGCAGCTGCTTTGAAGCTGCTTCCTTGGCTTTTTAAAATCATTATTTTGGAGTACTACCTTTCCTCATATAACCAGTCTTGTTGCTTCTAGTCTTCACTAGTAAATCTGTAGAACTTCTGGGGCAGTGTTTCTCATCACAGGTCTCTGGTCAGTGTGCACTTGTCATTAAGTCTTGTGTAGAACAGTCTAATCCTGTTGTAAATTAGAGATACAGGTTGCAGGACTCCATTCGGAGTTTAAATGTAAATAAATGATGGAATCAGTTCTGTGAAGGAGAGGGGAGGTGGAAAAAAACCTCTCAAGTGAAGCCTGTTTTATCTTTGCTCTCCCACTTCCTATCCTGTGATTGATACTGCAGATATACGTGGTATCAGTATAGTTACCTCGTGCAAATAATAGAGACAAATCGGAGAACAATCAGCAGACTGGAGATAACAAATTTTGAAACTGTTAAAAAGAAAAGCTTGTTTGTGCAAGGCAGGACTAGTTTATGAAATTAATTGTCAGATGGTATTGGGGCCAAGTCTTAAGTGGAGCCAAAAAAGCCCTGATGTACTGGTAGGGAAAACATAATTTAAATTTTGAGACATAACCTAGTCAGTGGTTGGAGCTTCAGGAGTCAGAAGTAAATTTCTTCTGCACTATTGAGGTGCTGTATGACTCTGGGTGAGTCACTCTGTGTGTGTTGCTTTCTCCACTGTTCTTTTCCTGTCTTGTCTGTCTGTTGGAGATTATTATTAAATTTCATGACTGCTGCTGGACAGTGCGTACCACAGCAGTGTCTCAAGTTCTGTCTGGAGCATCAGGGCAGTAGTAATACAGTAGTGTGACTAGAAGGAAGCCTTTGGATTGCCTCTGTGAATCAGACTAGTTTTACACCTCTCATTCCAGCAAGCACAATCTTGGGATTTCCTCTTGAGCTATAAAATGACTAAGTCTGGTTAAATGCAGAATAGACCATATAAAACAGGAGTTTGGAGCTTTCAGGCTTCCTAAATACTGCTGTGTATTGAACAGAAATTGCATATACTGGGTTTGAGCCATGAGAGAGAGAGTCATTGGAGTTCTGCATTTCCACGAAGAATAAGGCACCACGTAAAGCTTAAGATATTGCTTGCTTCTGAAATTAACTTGTCAGAGGTTTAATTTGGTGTGTGGAGATGGATTAAACTAAGGTTGTGGATTTTACTAAAATGTCTGTGTAAGCATGCTTTCATTTTTCTTTCTTGATTCATTTATGAATTAACATGGCAGAAGCAAACTTGGATGTATAGTTGCTTTTCATTGGTGTTATGGTAGATAGTGTTCCTCATGTTTGCTTTTTGCTTCTCTTTTTTTTGGAGTCTGTTTTTTCAAGGTGCAGTGCTCCTTGCTCTTGGACCTCAAAGTCGCTCACCATTGTGACTCATAATGAAAGAAATCTTGAAGCAGTTTGGGTAGAGAGACTCTTCCCCTGTAAACTGAAGGGAAACACACCCAGTAATGTATTCACTGAGAAACCCTGTGCAGCATAGCAGTTAGTGTAATTTTGGAAAGAATAAAAGTATAGACCAGTGCTGCAGTACCAGTACACAAATGGCACATTGTTTTCCCTTTGTGCTCTAACAGGATGATGATCCTGCCATGTACAGGTCTTGTCCATCTGTACTGATGCAGCATTAGCAATTCTGTACACTAGCAATGTCAATGTAAGCGTGCAGGACCAAAACACTAGAACACATCTAAAAAAACCTAAAACAACATAGTAGTAACCTCTTTGCAATTGTAGGTGGTGTGTCCCTCTTAATGGGCAGAGTAATAGTCAAAGTTATCAAACTCCTAATAAATGCCTTGTGTGTACTAGCTGCTTTCCCTGAGTGTTCCTCCTTTCCCTGACAGAGTATTAAGTGTGTTATTTTTTTTTTTCCTGTATCGCTTATTTAGCAAAGTTATTTGTATAAAGTAAACTTGCATCCTTGTTTTGAGTTTTAATAACTAAAGAAATCTGAAACAACATGTCCTTGCCTCACTTCTTTTCTAGAGGCATTAACTAAAAGACAGCTTCATGTACAGCTTCTACAGAAACTACTTTAGTAAGGGATGTGATTAAGACACCACTTTTTTGTCTGGGGATTGCCCATCTGGTGAACTCCTGCAGCCTGAGAGCTGAGCACCCTCACAGCTGGTGGATAAATTAGGAATAATAAATTAGGCAACTATTTGATTAGGTAGGAACAGAACTAGTTTCCTGAGTATAAGTAGCCAAAAATAATTTGGTTTTAAGTGCAGCAAAAGGCATCTCTAGTGATTCTGAGTAGAATTCTTTGCAGAAGGTGAACATGAAAGTTTACCCAGTGTCTCCTCCCCCGCCTCCCCCCCCTTCTTTTTTTTCTTTCTAATGTGCCATGACACAAAAATGGCTTTGTTTTGCAGCTGTTTCTTAATTTTCATGGGGTGGGAATGGAAATGCCCCTCTTTAAAAAGGAAGAGGTTTTGTTGTTTTTTGTTGTTTTGTTCTCTCTCCCCTCTGGTTTGGTAAATCAAGAGAATTAAAATCTCTTGCTTGATGATTGCTTTGGTGGGGTTTGGACACAGTAGGGGTGACTGATAAACAACCTTTCTGTCCCACCCCATTTGCTGCCTATTGCTTCCTTTTCCATCTCTTCTTCCCCAGATACTTGGAAGCTTTTGCTTCAAGTGTGTCTGCCAAGCATCCCATATTGTCCCTACACCAGGATGTCAGTCTTAGTGACAGTGTAATTGGTGCCCTTTGCCAGGAGATCCTGGGGGGGCTACAGGGGTCTCTGCTGAGCAGCAGCAGTGAGGAACTGGATGTTAATCTCTCTGGGAACCACACACCAAATGTAGTGTGTGGCTCAGAGAACTCTTCTGCACCATGTAGACTTGACTGCGGGCGGCTGGCTTGACAGTTGTAAGTTATTTAAATTTTTCTCTTGATGCTTCTAATAACATAAACCAACTATATCCACAGGGGACTGTAGCTAAACGAGTGAATGCAGCCTATTCTTAAACTTCTGTTAAAATGTCTTATCAGTCCCTGTGGAAAGTTTTTTTTGTTAACTTGTATCTTTTTGATTTGAACCTTGATTTGAATCCTGTATCTTTATTTGAATTCTGATTTTTTGTTTTGACTGTATTCCATTCTTTTTCCTTATTCTGCAAAATATAAACTGCATGTTATTAACTTTTAGGATGTAAATGGTACAGCTCACTGTGTCGAGTGTATCTTCTATCTGCATACAGAAAGCAAGACAGCAGCTGGCATGGTTTGGATGTGGCTGGCCTGTCCTAGTAGGAGACCAGTAGTTAGGAAAAGCTGGATCCTGCTCAGTTAGACTTTATTTAAAGAGATTTTTTTTGTCCTCTTCGTTGTTAACTGCTTTTGATGGCCTGAGTATGGATGATTATTTTCCATAAAACATGGTATAACCTTGTTCTAGCCTTGAAAACATATTACAGACCTCTTTTATACTAGCTGACAAGTTCTTGTGTAGTACTTAGGTTCACATAGATATTGTAATAGTACATTGAGATACAGCATCATCATCTGGATTTCTCCAGTGCTTTGAAATTTATTGTGTCTATAGGAGCAGACTGGAAGAGTACAGGCCTGGTTTTGGATGATTTCATGAAATTTTTGAAACTTTTTCTCTTGAGGCTATGCTCTCTTCGATGTATGCTCTTTCAAGTGACAGTTGCTGCACAGATCCTTATAATGGAAATTTTGTAAAGCTAGCTGAAATTAAAAAATAATAAAGAAAAGTTTTGATGTAGTTGCTGCTGCCTGTCTGAAATTACATGGTAGTTTTAATGACAGTCTATTAAAAACTTATTAGCTTCAAAATTGATAATGTAAAAATACCGTATCTGGCTTTTCATGGCTCATAAATGGCATATTGTAAGAGAATAATTCCTCTGTGTTCAGAAGTAACTTCTGTGTTTAACTCTGTATTAATGATGGTTCTTTTCTGTGCATTGATGTTTCAACAAATAACACAAATAATATACAAAGCAGCATTTTTATGAGCAGATACATGCAGGTTGGGTTTTTTCTTTGCTCGCTGCTCTTTTCCCTGTTTTGGCATAAAACAATGTATACTTTCCACATCAACAGGTGGAAACTAGGAAAATTTTGACTTCACTTGTGTGTGTAAGGGTCTGTTGTCTGAATTTTTTTGCTGCCTTCAAAACAACAGCTGGTTTTTGTACTAGCAATTAACAATTGTGTTTACTATGAACTAGTGCCTAGCAACATCTAGGCAGTGCTTTTGCTGCTACATATTACTCTGTCAGTGTAATACTATCTATTTGATTTCTAGGTGAGCAGTGTCTGTTTAAGATACCATGAAGTATCTGAGTTTTTTGTGAGTCTTGCTCTGGCTGGAAGTGAATTGTTATATTTGATAATAGATATTTGGGCCGTCAGGGATGCTGAATCTGAAATGGTTCTGACTGTGAAAAAGCAGAGAGGAGCTGTTGCTTTTTGGCTGAAAGGGTTGGACAAATCTTAAAAGATTGTATGGTGAATGTGGCTTGTTCTCCATAAATACAAATTTTCCATTGAACGGAGCATTAAAAGCCAATTTCTGGTGAATTCTGGGTGATTATTTTTGGCAAGCAGGGACGTTTTCCAGGGAGGTTGCCAATGTAAACTTCTTGAGTGTGTACTACCTTGGGCTCCTCCTGCTGCCCCACCTCTTTGAAACAACTTAGTTGGCACTGGCTTTGCCAGCTGCTGTTGTGCAGACTGCTGGAGTTGAACTGGTGGTGCTGTTGTTTGGGAATTACTGCCTAAAATTAGAGTCTCTTTAGCCAGCAAGATCTTCATGTGGCAGGGAACATCATACACAGTTTATCTTCCTGCTTCCATCTACTGGGAGGTGGAAAAGAATGTAACACAGCTGAACAGATTTCGGAGAGCTGGAGAAAGCTAATGACCAGGTATGAGCTTTTGCTCAAATTTTACCTGTTTAGAATAATTTGAGTTCAGCTTGGTTGTTTTTGAAGAATATTTGTGAGTTTGTGAATGTTTTGTAAGCTTGTAAGTTTGTCACAGAAATGCAATTCTTAGTTTAGCTGATGCTATTTGTGAAAAGGTGGTGAAAACCACAGGTGCTTTCAGAGGTGAAAAGTAGATGGTTGAGTGTTGATATCCTCCTCCCAAATACTTAGTTATCCAGTTTAAAAGCACATAGGCATTATTTCTTTTTAAAAACCCAACACTTAAAATAATTGTATTTGTGTTATGAGTAAAGATGTAGTTTATTAAAATCACAACTAGCAAGATGAGCAGTATTGTGTTAAGAATTACAAGTCAGTGCAAATCCTGTTTGGAAGCTGTTGCTGTTAGTGGGGATTTCACATTGTATTACATGTGGAGGGGAGGGGGAAAATTGTTTATGATATGCCAAAAAGTATTGCTTTAGTAACTAAACAATATTTTAGTTTGACACCATTTCAACTACCTGCTTAATTGGTGTGGTTTAATTAAGATATAGTCAGTTGGTGCTCGCATAGACATAAAATCAATGCCTAGCTTGCCTGACGAAAAGGCTTTTTTCTTTTGGGGTCTGGCTATGCCTTTTTATTTATTTTTTTTTTTAATAAAGAAAAAATCATTAACAACTCAGAAAGCAGAAGCAAATAGACATTTTTAAAATTCATGTCCTCAAATGTTAATTTGATGCTTTGAGGCATAAATGACCTTTCTAACCAGCCCAAACTTGTGAAACAAAAGAAGGATAGAAACAAGCAGCTTTGTTCTAATATAACAGGCAGCTTTTCAGGGAGAATTTCAAAACAATTCTGCCTTCCTCTTCTCAACAACATTAAATTAAACTTTGGCCTGTGCTACATTTGAATTTAGATGTCTATGCATCATTGGAGAGATGATGATGGAATCTAGACAGCCTGTGACAATTGAAACATAGACTTCAGCTCCTAAAGCCCATGGCAAGTGAATAATGCTTTCATCCATAGCTACCCCAGCTGGTATCACTTAGCACTGGAAAAGCAGTTAGGTGTGGGTCAGAAGCTGAGGGGAGGATTAAAAGGAGATTTCTTCTTGTCATCAGACTGAAGGTGGGGGCAGGGGAGATGAGAGAAATAAAAGCACCACTTATTTAAACCTTTCATTTAAGTGTTTAGATTGCTGCATATACCTTGGAGGTCAGATAAAAAACCTGAATATGCTATTTTTTCCTAGCTCCTAGGAATTTCATTGAGATTAGAACTGTGTGTAAGTATACGCTGTACAAACAGGAAAAACAGTGCATCAGTGGCAACTCTTTACAATAATCAGGTTTACCAGATAAAAGAAACATGCAAAAGGTCAGGGTGGAAGGTAGAGTGCTGCATCGAAAATGAGTATGTCTTTAAACAAGGTAATGCTTTCTTTTTTTTTCTACTTCTTTCCAAAAAGTTAAACTAAATTTGGTACTTGAATACCATTCTTCCCTGCCAGCTGTGCTTGTAGTATCTCAAATTAATCTACTGAAAGAGTGACATGTTTCTGAAGCAAACACCGCAGTAGTAAACTGCTTCTCTGCTGTATGAGTAAGAACCTGGTGTTGCAGTTCTTTTATCTTGTCTTGTTTTTGTTTTACCCGTATTCATTTGTTCTGTTCCTGTTCGATCTGTAGAACTTGAAATATGTCCTTTAATTGTTGATTTTTTTTTTTCTATTCTTTTCCTGTTCAGCTGTTTGCCTGGCATGTTCTGCTGAATGACCTTTACTGGCTTTATCTAAAGTACAATCCTGCTATAAATTGCCCAGCTAGATGAGAGGAGGCAGCACTGGTCACTTTGAAATACTCAGCAGCTAAGCAGTATCATAAAATCACAGGATCATGTTATTACTGTTCCTTAAGACTTGGTTACTAGAATCTTTTATGTTAGGGTTTATTTTATCTTGGGGATGAAAAATTTGGTATGTTATGAAAATATTTGAGAAAAGCCAATATGGTTCCTTAGGCTTTTCTCTTTGGATGATCTTCTTAAATCTGCTTTGTATAAAACAGGAAGAAAAGAAAATAGTTACCTTACTGGTTTTTCTTTGGCCAAATAGATGGTTCATAAACTAAAATTACCCTAATGGTAATTTTTCTGGCACTTCAGGATCCATTCATGGAGGTATTTTATTTTGATAGCCTCATAGTCATAGAATACCAGGTTGGAAGGCACCTCAAGGATCATCTGGTCCAACCTTTCTTGGCAAAAGCACAGTTTAGACAAGAAGGATCAGCACCCTGTCCAGCTGAATCTTGTGTCCAATGTTGATTTTCATGTGTATTGCATGATTTTCTTATAATTTTGTAGTGTTGAGTTTTTTGATTGCTTGTGGATCAAATGTATGTACGTTTTGGCTTTTGAAACTTTGTTTTGATCCCTAGCAAGGGGAAGCTGCTTTTATGGCCTGAAGTCTTACATAAAGCACTCTGGTCAGTTCAGACTAAAACTTGACAAGATGTTGTACCTGTGTCAGTCATGGTGGACTGGAACATATATCACTTTTTACAGGAACTAGGATTATTTGACTCCAGAGAGAGGAGAAACACAAGTAAAAGCCCAATTATTGCTTCCAAAAATATTGAAATCTTTCTAAAACATCAACAAGTGAACAAACTGTAGGAAAAAATATTCTGCTTTCTGGATGAGAACAAAGAGACCCTTTTCTACTATGGTGTCTGCAAAATCAGCCTGCAGAGCTATTCTGTAAAGTGCTTTATCAGTCTGCAGTCTTCATTCAGATCTAGGAATGAGCTGTGACTGCCACAAGAAATGCATATGCACGTAGCAAACATGTACAGAGTTGCTGGTGGAAGGCTTGGGCCAACAGCGCATAGCTCACCATAATTGAGATAAGTATGAACAACACTTGTTAATTATCCCATAGCTTATTAAGTTTGTAGTTGATTCTGGTAGTTGATCCAGATTGCTATCAGACTGTATTTTCTTATATACGAACACAAGAGATTTTGCTTTAAATTGGTACAACTATTTCAATTCTAGTTGTACATATTTTAAGCAACTGCTAGATTCTTTTGTATTTTGTTATTTGAGTACTGAAATGAGTAAGTATCTGGATGAGGCTTTAGGCAAGGTTTAATTTAAGCACAGCAAAACTTTAAAAAAACCTCTGCTGTAATTACACGGTTACTGACTTTTATCTAGCCAAGGTGTGTTTGCTCTCTAAGGCCACAGCCTTTTAAAGATTGTAATTCCTCTGTATACTGTACATCTATAAGATATCCACACAGTAAGCTGCTGAAAATGCTGCTTCATCTGTTTGGTCTTGAGTGTGTTTTGTGCTGCCATGACAACTCCGTCACAAAGAGCCTTGGGTTTGTGGTTTCCAGGCTTGATTAATACAATGTACTGTAATTAGGAAAAGAAAAAAACCCCATAGGCTCTCTTCCAATTTAAATATTCCCGCTGCTCCCAAGACTTCCCCAGCTTTCATTGTGCAGTGTTTTGGATTAGTCATAATTGAAATATTTGTTTTGTTTAGTGCAGCCCAGATACTGGGAAGAGTCCCTGGAATTTATCAGAGGCTTCAGCCTGTGAGCAGCTTGGTTTTGGGCTCTCTTTGAGAGGGTTGTATGATTTAATATGCACCCTAAGAGCAACCTGATGTACTAGTGTAACAGCATTTCCATCTTGTACTGTTACGGCACCAGTGCTTAGCCAGGAGAGAATTACAGATAATACAAGCAAGACTGCTTATTTTGCTCTTGACACATTCTTCAGTCACAGTTACTAATTTCCTGTACCAGAGTAGAGAGGAAATGAGTTGAAGAACCGTAAAGTAGTGAAATGGGAAAGAAAGCAAAACACAAAGCTACATGTTGCTAATTTTTCTAGGTACAGTGGTAACTGATTTGACAAAATAGTTGTAGCTTTTTAAATGTGAATTGTAACTTAACCAAATGGCATTACTTACATTTTTGTACTACAGCTGCTGTAGAAATGTGTGCACAGCTACTGTTTTGGTAAACAAAGCCTAGTAGCCAGATGGCAGTAATATTTAAAAAGTTGAGTGATATGGTTTGGGAAGCACCCAACTGGAATATGCTGTGCTTTGCCTAGGTACCTTAGATTTAGTACACAGTGGAAGACTTGAAATGTGTTATCATTGCAGTGACTTGAAAGAACAAATAGGCTATTAAGTAGAATACAAATAATGCTTATTAAACTTGCAGTTGATTTTTTTTTTTCTGATACATGATCCAAAATTGCTGTCAGACTGTATGTACTTACACATACACAGATGTGCCTGTGCTCTAAATCAGGATAACTATTCTGAACCTAGCTATGCATATTTTAAACAACTGTTAAAGACTGTGTTTCAATTTCTGGTTTCATGAAGGCTTGACTTCTCTAATAGGTCCTTTCATCATTCTTACTCCATTCCATTATCCTACTTTAAAGGTTCAAACGATACAGTTGGCTATTTGCTGTGTGACTGGAGAACTGCTGTTGAGGGAAGAAGGAAAGTAGTTTTCTTGCAGGGTATAGATGCCTAGAGTACTCTTTTTATATTTTTAATCTGTTACATAATTGTTTACCATGGTGCATTAAAATAGTTAGTGGTTTTGCCTAGTTTCTAAAAGTAGGCTATAGACTAGTCTGCAAGATTCTTAGCATCAATTTAGCCACCGTCAAATTTATTGGGAGATAATGAATTGGATCCAGCTCTTTGACATGGCTATAGGAAAATATGATCCTCGAACTATTAAGCAGCAAAATAACCTTTTCTAGGACATGAAGTAAGTATCATGAATAAACGGTGGCAGACTTCTTTCTTTATTTATTAAAAATGGGGTAGGTGGTCCTGCAACGCTGTCTGCCTCTTCCCCTCTCTCCCCTCTCCTTTTGATGTGGAAGTGCATTGTGCCACAGTTGAAGCAAACAAGCCGGACACCCCACCACCCCCCCATCCTGTCTAGACTGCCTGTTTCTCATGCAGTGCTCTTCCTTGGAGCAGACATTACTCACAAGGTTGTGCTGCTTGCTCCTCTCTGAGCAGCAGTGTGGGCTCTTTTCCTCTTTTGTTTTGGAGTTCACCTTCTGCTGGTGTTAGACATCTTTCTCATCTGAGGGGTTCAGTTCACCCTGCAAGCTTTTTACATGCAAACTAATGCTTTTTAGAGTTGTGCAAATAGGAAGCAGATTTTGGCCACTGCTGCCTGACTCGCCTCTGGGGCTGGGAGAGGCCGTGTCACACGGGCATTCCCCAATGTTTTGCTGATTAAGGATACCAATTGAACTCAGACACCAGAGTGAAAAGAGTAGGTGTATTTTACTAGTGATAACCAAGTAATGTAACAGTGTAATACAGTATCCTGGTTCAGCTAGGATAGGGTCAAGTTTCCCCAGCAGGGGGAAGGGCTCTTCAGCTGGGTTATTCATACCATGCTGACCAGGTCTGGTGGGGCAGCACGGGAAGCTTTCCTTTGTGGCTTTGGTTGTGGGAAGCACACAGCGGGCTGGCTGTGTTCACTGAGGTATTTCTCTGTATAGCTTTTGTCTTGTTTACTGTTATTACTGTTTGTTGTTGTTATTGCTATTGTTGTTGTTCAGATTGTTTATTACACTGTTGTATTTAATTTCTCCTTATTTCAACCCCGGGGTTTGTGCCCTACTCAGTCTGAGGGTGGGGAAAGGACAATGGCAACGTGGTATCCAGTCCCAGCAGGGCGTAAAACTATCACAGCCTTTTTGGTGCACCAACGTGGGGCACAAGAGGGTTGCAATAAGAATCAGAAAGGGACAGACCCTGACCAGTGTGTTAGAGCAATCTATTGGGTGCAATTTTTTTTTCTGTTCATATTTGTACTGCTTGATAAGAAAATGTTTGCACTGCTGGCCCACTTGCTTGCGTGGTGGGGCTGGATTATTCTTTATATCCACTGTGTGTTCCCAGTGCTGATGTTCGTTGTCAGTGGAAAATGTATAAAGCGGCTTGTTTCGTTATACAGGCTACTGACTGCTTATGTGCTTGTATCACTGTTTATGGGGGTGAGCCAGTACCTGTTTGCTGCCTGGGCGTTAGTTAGGGGTCTCACCCCCTCTATGGGTGAGCCAGGGGAAGAGATCCTCTCGGGTTTTGAGAGTTTCAATTATTCTTGGAGCCTGCAGGCCAGTGTGATTGTGGCACAGTGCCTTCTGAATGTCTGCCTGATTTTGGTCTTGGCCATGCAGCAGTTGTCTAACAATAGCAGTGCCTGGAAACCTGCCCCGAGGTCAGATAATAGTGAGTGGCAAGGGGTGTGGGAAAAGATGGGCAAAGGCCTGAGTCAGTGGGCACCTCCAATGCTTTGGAATTTCACTCCTGAACAAATGCAGAGCCCTGATAAACTGGTGGAGTGCTTAGAAAGGGTGTGTTACCAATCTGGCAAAACCCAGGAGACACAAATTGCTGCAATGTTTTGGGGACTTGCCCATGCCAACCGTGTCCTTTTTTAATACCCGCCACTGCCCTCAAGAGGGAGAAAGGGCTACAAGACCTGAGAGTGAACTTACTGGTACAGGAGCTGGGCTGGGGGGACAGTCAGAGTCAGTATCAGTTGCCTCCACCAGCACAGCGACTGAGCCAGAGAGCCAGCCAGTGCCGGTATCAGTTGCCCCAATACAGAAAACAAAATATACCCGAAAGTCAGTTTGAAAAGTGGGGGCTGGGGATGAGCCAGGCCCATCATGGGAACAGGAGGAAGGGCCAGTGCTGATCATCCCATCTCTATTCCTGACTGAGCTGTGAGATACGTGGAGAGATTTTGGCCACCTGGAAGGCGAGCAGATTTGCACCTGGCAGCTCCTATGGTGGGACAATGGAGCCAGTGCTTTTGAAATGGAGGGGAGAGGGGCCAAGCAGCTGGGACCTATGACCAAGGATGCAGGCATTGATAGGGAAATAGGGAAGCAGACTCAAACCCTCAGCCTTTGGAAGTGACTCCTGCTCAGTGTAAGGGAGAGGTACCCCTACAAGGATGATATCCTATGTCAGCTAGGCAAATGGACCAGCATTGAGAAAGGCATCCAGAACCTCAGGGAACTGGCTGTGTTTGAGATGATCTATGGTGATCTGAATGATGAGCAATCACCCATGGACCCAGATCAGGCCCCTTGCACACACCTGATGTGGTGAAAGTTCCTGTAGAGCGCACCAGCAGCACACTCGAAAGCATTGGCAATAGTGTCCTGGTGGACAGACACCCACACTCTAACATTGGATGTTGTGGTTGGCAAGCTCCGGCAATATGAGGGAAATCTCCCTTCATCTCAAAATCCCTGGGTCTGAGCTGTGGAGGAACTGTCTCAGAGGATCCAAAAAATGGAAGATGATATGTCCTATGTTCCACCTGCACGGGCTGATGTCTCAGCCATTAGAAGTAAATGTTTCCCCACCCAAGAGAAAGGCAGCAGAAGGCACACACCACAAGGCACATTGTGGTTTCTCCTCCGTGACCATGGAGAAAACATGAGGAGGTGGGATGGACAGCCCACTGCTGCCCTAGCTGCATGAGTAGAGCAGCTGAAAGGGAAGACCATCAAAAAAGGGGAGTCCTCCAAGAAGAGTGCAGCTCCAGTGTCCAGTCAGAAATCCCCCAGGCAGAATAGAATGGTGAACGTTATGTCTGACCCTCTTGAGGGGACCAGTAAATCATTCTTGCAAGAAGTGAGTGATGCTGAGCAGGATTAGAGGGGCCCTGACTCCAGCCAGGTGGAAGAATGGGATAATCAGATTTATTGGACAGTGTGGATCTGATGGCCTGGCATCAGAGATCATCCATGAATGTGAGACGTGTGCTGCAATCAAACATGCCAAGTGGGTGAAGCCCCAGCGAAATGGAGAGCAATGGCTGAAATATAGATATGGAGAGGCCTGGAAGATCAACTACATCACACTGCCACAGACCCGCCACAGAAAGCGCCACATGCTCATGATGGTGGAAGTAACCACTGGGTGGCTGGAAGCTTACCCAGTGCCCCACGCCACCGCCCGGAACACCATCCTGGGCCTTGAAACCCAAGTCCTGTGGCGACACGGCACCCCAGAGAGAATTGAGTCAGACAACGGGACCCACTTCCGAAACAACCTCATAAATGCCTGGGCAGAAGAACATGGCATCGAGTGGGTCTACCATATCCCCTACCACGCACCAGCCTCTGGGAAGATCGAGCGCTACAATGGACTGTTAAAAGCCACATTGAAAGCACTGGGAGGTGGCACCTTCAAAGACTGGGACATGCATCTAGCAAAGACCATCTGGCTAGTCAACACAAGAGGATCTGCCAGTCGAGCTGGCCCGGCTCAGTTGAAACCTCCACGTGCTGTAGATGGGGATAAAGTCCCTGTGGTGCGCATGAGGAATATATTGGGAAAAATGGTCTGGTTTAGTCCTGCGCCAGGCAAAGGTAAAGGCAAACCCATCCACGGGATTGCTTCTGCCCAAGGACCTGGGTGTACCTGGTGAGTTATGCAGGACAATGGAGAGGTCAGATGTGTACCACAGGGGGACTTGATTCTGGGTGAGAACATGCCGTAAATCACGCTGTGCCTGTGTAAATTATTACCTTGTTATTGTTAACTGCTAAATGGCAGCTGGACATGACGCAGATGGTATAGAATAAAGGGGTGGGTTATGTCCTGGTTCAGCTAGGATAGGGTTAAGTTTCCTCCGCAGAGAAGGGGGAAGGTATCTCCAGCCGGATTATTCATACCATGCTGACATCAGGTCTGGGAAGTTTTCCTTTGTGGCTTTGGTGGAAGGGAGCACGTGGCAGGCTGTCTGTAACCATTGTGGTATTTCTCTGTATATCTTTTGTCTTGTTTACTGTTATTACCGTTTGTTGTTTTTATCGCTATTGTTTTTCAGATCGTTATTTATTACACTGTTACATTAAATTTCTCCTTATTTCAACCCCAGGGTTTGTGCCCTACTCGGTCTGAGGTTGGGGGAGGGACAATGGCAATGTGGTCTCCGGTCCCAGCAGGGCTTTAAATTATCACATACAGAAAACATGCAGTAAGAAAAAGCAGAATAGTGCACTTAAAGCAACAAGCAGGAAAATACAGGGTTGTTACTATGCGAGAGAGAGAATAGTGATGAAGCAAAATACATCACCACTTGCATCTGTTACCATCATCCAGCCCCGCAGTCGCTGGGCAGCCCTGGCTGCAGGGAGGGTTTGCAGAGCCTGTCCCGGACAGTGTGAAATCCTACACGGTGCGTGCATCCGTAGGTGAGGCTGCCAAAGTCCCTGTGAGCGGGTCCAGCCTTATATACCAGAGATCGACAAGCCAGAATAGCTGTCACCTTTGTTTTGAGCAGAAAATTTCTGGTTTCATTCTCCTGTTAGATTCCACCCAAAGCCTGGCCAGGGCTCGGGAGGAGAGACCAGGGGAGTTCTAACAAGGCCAGACACTTGGGTTCTCAGCGTTGACAAGGCTAAACAAGGGATGTTGGATACATTCTCTCCTCACTACTGATGATATTTTGTCTAAGCTGCATCTCTCACTAGCGACCTTACACACTTTGTTAATGATTACAGACTAAGTTAGCAGCTTCAGCTTGGGGCCTGTTGTTCAGGCTTCAGTACTTCAATGCTTTAGCACTTTTTACATCAGCATAAGTGTGTTGTTATAACTTAGTACAACACCTACTGGCACAATGTTATCAGATATAAAATACACAGGATCCATCTATAGGTCAACTCTGGCTTGGGCTGGTTGTCCAAACCTTAGCACTTCACCCTTAAATACCTGTCAGCCTTGTAAGCCATGTGGCTTAGCCTGCTCTGCTATCATGATGTATGTGCCTTCACAGCCCTTCTGTGCACATGACACTGTGCAATCCATAATAAAGGGAGAAATAAATGAGGAATAGATGCCTCTCCACGACCTCCACACACACACACACCAGTGCAAGTGATTTTTGTGAATTATGAGTATAAATGATACTCTAATGCTGCAAACTGCCTCTGGTGTTTTTGAGCTTCCTTGCTGTCCTTTGAAGCGGTGGTGGGGTGGGTCAGTGGTGTGCAGCATCCGAGTATTGGAGTGAGCAGCTTCCTTACAGGAGGACCGTAAAGCAAACCAAACCAAACCTCCTTAGGTCATTTGAGGCACAGGTGCTTAGTAAGATTACAGTCATTTCCTGTCTCTTCCTTATCTGTGAAGAATAGTAAGAAGGAAAATTTCCTCTGCTTTCAAGAAGGCGGTTTTCTTTCTGGAGAACTCCAGGCTGCAAGCTCTGAATCCAAACAAATTATGTAATTTTTTTTATTAAGGCTTTTTTCTTGCTTAACAATTTAATTAGTTAATTTAAAAATAAAATAAGTAAATAAGTGAAAAAAAGAGGTTTTGTGATCAGTAAATTTTACTCCTGATTTCAATTTTAACTTTTAAAGAATAACTACAAGTAGTAGTTGTTTTGTGCTGGTCAGATAGTAGAACATCTTTAAAGTAATTATTCCTTCTCTTACTAAACTACCATTTCGTTGCAACAATAGACCCTGCAATTGTCCTCAGAAACACCTTGACTATAAAGATGTGTTAATATAAAAACTCCTTGTCCAAAAGTGGTAAATAATAAAGGTTGCAGGGACAGCTAAATTAAAAAGAAAATCCCTGAAACTCATCTGAAATAGAAATAATGCTAGTGGTTTTTCCAGTGTTCATTTATTTGGAAGATAGACTGCAGAAAAAATTCAAAGGTTACTTCTCTTAATATCCTGGACAATTTTTTTTTGTTTGTTTAGCTTTTCACTAGCCTGCTTTAAAAGTTGGTTTCTTCGGCTGTCTTTTTGTTTTTCATGGTCTAGAAGGTTTGGAATTTGCATTGCCCTCTCATGCAAAAAGCAAACATCACCTTTCAAAACAAAATGTGTGGACTGCGACATACATACTCCTAAAAAGAAAATGAGGTTTTTTTCTGGCTAGTTTTATCTCTGGCAGGAATATTTTAAAGCATAATAAATTTGCAAAACTAGAATGTAACAGTTCGATTTTCTACTTCTTGTATTTTATGTAGATGAATTAAAAAAAAAGGAATATTAGCCTTTTTTAGAAGAGTCTTGGTTCTGGTTCATGATTTTGGCATTCAGATTGTTTCTCTTCATGTGGACTACAAGGGGGTTGTCTGTTAAGTATGCCTGTAATAGAAGTGGATGTTTTGTTGTTGTTTGTTCTGAATCTGGCATAATCCATTTGAGAATGACTCTGCCATCATGTGCTTCATAGATTTTTAATAGTTGTGCTAGTCCTTCCTCACCGATAGGGTCACCATTGCCTCATCTTGAGAGGTATTGATGTGTTGTTTGAATAGCTTACTGCTTAAAAAAGAGAAACTTTGTATATTCCTATAGCATCATTAAACAAATATTTTGTTCTTGTTGTGTTATAGAATGCTTTAAGCAGATCCAAACTGGAGATTAACTGACCATTTTCCTGTTCTGACTCCATGCAAACTGTGTACGCATGTGTGTGTAAGGGGCAGAATGTTGGTCTTTCCTTCTGCAGTTCCTCCCTAGTACAGTCTTATCAGAACCTGCAGTCCATACTCTGATCGGTGCATAACAGGCAGCAACCTACTTCAGCCTGTTGATTTCTCTAAGCTGATAGACAGTGTGGTGATGCTGTGCTTTAGAAAATTCTCAGGGCAGCATTTGAGTTGCACATCAGAGGAGCCTACGTGTGTGTGTATGTCGGGCGAACAGAAAGGCCCAGTCCACTGGAGTTCTTTGGTCCTCAGGAATGAGGCTTGTCTACGGTGTAAATAAAGAAAGGAGGGATAGGAAAGACTTGGGCATGCTTTCATATTGAAACAATTGACTATTTGACTATCACATGTTCATAGAAGGTAAGAGAAAGACTAGATTGAGGCTCTGTCTGGACAGCAAGGGCTGTTCCTGTCACTTCTTTCTCATGTGTAAATCTGTTTGTAGGTTAGGATAAAGAGAACGCCCAGCTGGGATTTTGTTCCTAATATCTTAATGCAGCCTGTGGGACTGCTTCAGTGCTGTCATAGCCCCCACATCTTCTTAACATCAAACATGATCTGAAAACTAATTCTAGAGCAAATGCCTGCCTTGCATAATCCTGAGTGTTGAGATAAAACTGGTTTTATCTAAGTATATTGAAATCTCCTTGGCCTTTCATTACAATTGTCCTCCAACAGACGGCAGGTTATCACTTGCTCCAAAGCAGGTTTAAAGTAGTATTTCCCAGAGGGCACTGTGTCAGTAATACAGAGTAGATTCATTACCTTTGCTTGGGCTGCTTTGGATGTATGTAATTCGTGTCAAAATAGAGCTGCGAACCATACATGCTAATGCTTGCTGCCTTTTAGACTAGATGTCCAATCATTTTGTCACCTGGAATAACCATGTTTATAATCAGTTTTCCATGAGTTAGTGTCACCAGTCCTCCCCTAGACCTTTCTTAAGAAGACATTTGATGTAGGAGTGTACTGAAATCTTTCCTGAAGGACATGAAACATCTTATATATGCTGGTCTAACACTTGACTCCCAAAACCTTGCTTTTCTAGTTTAAAACTTTGATTTCTTTCCTCTGAGGTAGTTTGCTATTGTGAACAATAATCATTATGTATGTAATAGAACTTAATATAACTGCTTCAGTTCTCTAGTAGAATAATACCTGTTGCAAAGGCCATTGCTCAAATACAAGTATTCACATTTCTAGTGGCAAGAGTAACCTGGAATAGGCTTCCTACGGGTTGTTGAGGTACAATTCCCTTTCCACTTCCCTTCATATCAAAATGATGTAAAACTGTAGACTGGAGAATGAGACCCAGGAAGTAAACTAGATTACATTAGTAGTTGCAGGCCAGAAACTTGTCATGTTTGGTTATCTCACCCTCAGTCTGGATTTTTTTGGTCTGGAGTAGTCTATGAGCTGCTCTATTTGGGGCTCTGTTGCAAAGAACACCAGGGAGAAGACCTAGTAAAAAGTACAGTGTTTTTCAAAGAGAATAATGTCATTTAAGAGTACATAATGTCTGAACAAACAGGCAATGAGCAGCATATAATTCTGCACATTATGCAGTGGCATTAAATATACATGTTAGTAAGGCAGCAGATGCTGTAGTTGTGAAATTGCCATGTAAAGTAAGCAGTCTTTAGCAGCAGGGTGCTGCTTCTATGTGAGACTCCTTCACATGTAATGAATAGCTAATTTCAGCTCCATAGTCCATGGGAGACCGGAGGGGATTGGAGTGGATTAGAGTGTTCCAGCAACCAAAACCATTAGGACATGCTCAGATGTGCTTTTAATGGTGCAACATTTCTGAGCTCTTGGGGGTAAATTTATAAAGAGGGATTCTCGTCTGTTACTTTGTATTGAAAATTGGGAAATTATTGCTTGGAATTGGCAAGCAGGCATGTCACAGGAATGAGAAGGTGATGGATTTCGGTGTCTCTTATGAGGTGGTGGGTGTCTTGTTTTTTACTTTTTGTGCAATCAGCAGATAAAATAAAAACTGCAAAAGCGTTCATGGGAATTGGTGCTGAAAAGGTAAGCGATGTTTTCACTTGTACCTCTTTCAGAGCATGTAAGTATGCTTGTTGATCCAATTAATGTATGTCGCAGGTTGGAAGATTCAGCTAGCAACTGTATCTCACTCACAAGTCTCATGGCCATTGTATTGTGAAAGGTGAGAACTAGGAGTTTTCTTGCTAAGTGTTTTCTTGCTTAGTAAGAAGGGACAGACAACCTTTGGGTATTCCAGAATTCATTATTGGTATTCTGTGTTTTTAAACTATTTTGAAAAAAGTTGATCTGATGTTCAAATATTTATGGAGGAAAATGACTCTATTTAGCCTTAAAACATCACCATCTTTTGTTGAGACCAAGCTAGATCTGTAAATCTGAACATCTAAGACTTGATAGAGAGTTTAAGAGGGGCAGGAGGTATCATATGGACATCTGTCACATTCTCATCCAGAGTTTCAGACTACAGAGAGGAAAGGCAGATTTCTAAGGAAATGACTGATAATGTTTGCACCTCCTGGTATCTGTCTCAATCCCTATCGGAGGAGGAAGCCTCCCATTTGACTAAACATGAAAAACCAGTTGTAGGGAAAATTCTTGCTACATAGTCTAATCTACCATGGTATAGTGAATGGTATATTTAAACCATTTCTCAGTAGAAAAAATTAACCTAAGTCATAGTTGACCTTCTGGAAGCATGATGCTAGTTAAACAGTTCTTTTCCTTCCCATTTGACTGAAGAGGGTATCGATTTTTTTTTTTTTTTTTTTTTTTTTTGTACCCAGCTGCTTCCTTCAAAATACTCTGCTGAGGGAAAGCAGAGGAGTTTTTTGTAAATAAATGAGGATGATGTTGCAGGGGACTAGACTGAGAGCATTATTTCTAGATAATTTACATCTCTTTTGAACTATTTAGTAAGAAGACAAATCAATAGCCTTCTGTGTAAGGGGCCTGACTGAAGTATTTCAGTTTATGTTGATGAGACCTGTGATATTGGGCCTTTATCTGTTAACATGGTTAATTTTCAGTTTATGGTTTTTCATCATCATAACAGAGGCTAGATACAGAATTTAACTCTTTTTCTGTCTTTCTTATTATGATACAGATACTTCAAATGCTAGCAGATCGCTCAATCTGAGTAGTTGGGCAACACTGAAAACTAATTCATACATAATCTTGTCTCTGTTTTACTATTTAAGTGTACTGTGACAACATAACCTTGGGCAGGTGACAGTGATAATGCTGTAATTGTCCAGTAGGTCACTGAATTTAATCTCAATTTTTAATCTAAGCCAGAAAAGAGTCTTTAACCATTAATAAGAATATCAACAACTAGTGTTAGAGGCATGATTCCTGTTCAACTTTTCTTCTTTCAAAGAGCACTCTCTGTCTTTACCTGCATCTGTTTCAGAGTTTGTATAAACATTCGTTTTTTCTTCAAGAACTTGGAATGGTATTCCTTTTTTTTTTTTTTTTTTTCCTCCCAATTATGTTTACTTAGGTTACAGTAAAAGTTAAGAGCATAGACAGACAACCTTTTCTTACTGCAAAAGGTAGACCAGCAGGCATGAAACCTGCATCAAAAAGATTTAAATCCTCTACAAGACCGATGTCTAGTTTGAGATAAGTACAATCGATAACCTTGAGTCACAAAATTAGTCAGCGGTGTACTAATCTTGTGGGTTGGGTTTCATGTTCATAATGAAGTCTAACCCTTGACTATTTTAGTAGGCAACCAAAGATAACAAAACAAGCCACTAACCACACTTCCACAAGCACATCACCTCCCAGCTTATCACAAATGCTAATAGTTGTAGTATAGATAGGTTATCAGAAGCTGAAGCCCAAAAATAAATGTCAAGAGAATGCAGAGATCGGGAAGGGAGAGAGTTACTTCATCATTGCATTAAAGCAGCTTGTTTCTTGGCTCACTGGCAGGTAGAGAGACTTGCCACCCTTGAGATTTTTGTCTTCAGTCTCCTTGTTTTTGTGTCTCCCCGCAGTGCATTGTAAAGGTGAAATAAATGATTGGTGTTTTGTAATTGTTTTATTTTCCTCTGTCAAAAGGTAGTTGTAAGGTATTCCTTGGCTTGTCAGTGGAAGTTAAAAATGTTTTATATTACCAGATGTGCTGCTTCTTGGAATCCTCAGTCTAGCAGCTTATGTACTGTAGTACTGTAAAACCTGGTCTGAAGGCCAAACCACAGCATGCTCAATTCCAGTAACTTGCTTAATAAATCTAAATGACAAATTAGATTGTGTTTAGCTGTGTAACTCCTTCCTTAGATTGTTTGTTGTCTTTAATTTATCCTGGAAGTTTTGCTTCCTTGATAGTGCAGTTCTGGTTTTTTCCTTCTTCTCCCTGCCTTGCCAAACTTTTTAACTATCTTTGTGTTGTCCGGAAAGTTTTGATTTTGTGGGTCTGAGGCATGAGTTTAAAAAAAGAAAGATGTTGCAGTTCATTGTTCAACCCTATGCATGCTAATAGAGGCTTAGATAACATGTTATGTACTAACATACTATCAAGAATCTGATTAGCAGTCAGAATAACTGTAGATTATTAAAATTCTGTGTGCTACAGGTTAGAGGTAAATATTCCTAACAACTTCTTGGCTCCGACAAGGAAGCATGGAATGCCTTGTTCATTCAGGGAGAATTAGTGTGTGGCTTGAGAGGAAGGGGTGGGCTTCTAAATTATGTCTTTAAGAAAATTGCATATTAATCTTACCTGCATTGTTTGAGGAGCAGCTGTGTGCTCTGAATGTGCTAGCGTTGGATTAGTCAGTAGAAGAATGTGTATCAGACTCCCCAACCTGCACACACCTAGCCCTACTTATTCCAAATGCTTGCTGTGCACAGAGCTCCCAGAAATCAAAAGAAATTAGGGCATGGGAACATAAGTATTTTTTGTTTGAACTAACAGATATTTGTATTTTATAAATATAAAAAGATATATTGTGAACAACTTACACTCAAAACTGTGCCTTTGGAAATCCATTTTTCTTACATGAAGCCTATTCATTCTGCACCCCATGTCTGGAAAGAAATGGTGCATGTGTATATGGAGGAGTATTAGTATGGCAAGTCTTACCAGACGGTTTTGACAGTGGGGTGCACTAGCCACATCTACCATACATTGATTTCATCGAGTAATAACTGGAACAGCACGAAGTGAATTAGGATCCTCGTGGCAGTCTGGAGAATCTGTGAACCAAAAGAACCTGATCTCATACAGTATATCCACTTGTGTGGGTTTGGGCTGTGTGCTAGTGTTAGCAGGGATGTTTTAATGTATAATAATGCATGGCCTTTGTTTAATGCATTTATTGTTCTTAGAGTAATTGCTTGGGATTGCAGCCTGCATTTGGGGCTCCACTGCAGTTGGCCCTGGACAGCTAGAAAAAAGGATGTTTCCCCTGATGTTGGCTTCAGCCATGCAAGGGTGACTCACTTATGATAATGGTGGGTTTTTTAGATTTTAGTTCTGGAACTCTTTCAACACCATGGTTTTTAGTGGCTTTTTCTCTGCTACTTTGTCAGGAAATACGATGTCGTACTTTCATTATTTTTGCTGGAATCCCTTGTAGTGCTCTGGTGACCACAGGAAGTTGCTGAAAATGTTTATCTTGTGAGATTTACGGTCCAAAATGTACTGAGCCCCTCCCAAATTCCTGTGTAGTGACTGTTGCTTCTACACTTAAACCCCTCTTATTCTCTTTTTACTTCCACTTTGATTATGAGTAAGTTCAGTGCACATCCTGACTCTTGCTAGTAACAAACGTTTGTTAAAAAATTAAAGGAACACAAACATTTTGTAAATATTAAGAATTAAGTCTTTCTGAATATTTAGTATACAATTGGAAGAATAGAATCATGATCATAAAGAAAGGGTCTCTTATTTCTGGGAGTTCTGATGCTATTTTTCATTTGGCACATGTGTGGCATTGATATCTTTTTGTTTTTCCCTCCTTTTTTTAAACAGAAGAAAACTATTTATTCCATAACTAGTAATGGAAATGGGAGTGGCAGTTTCCTCTTAGGCCAAGCATAACATTTCCTGATAGAGGGTCAGTTTAGTTTCAAAATTATATTGGCTTGCACTTTGCATAGCTTAAGCTTGAACTGTTTGAATGCAGTCTTAAATTACTCAATCAGTTAAATGTTTTGTGTTATTGGAATGACCTACATACTTTTTTACTGCAGGATTCCTGTTTCAGATATCCTGTGTGGATTTTCCCAAATTGTAAGGAGGGCTGAGGAAATGAAGACATACTCTTTTCAGGAAGCAGTAATTTTCTAATCTTTTAAAAATCTCTTCCCAAGTTTGTATCGGTGATTGCTGTTGTCTTCCTTTGTAGGTTATTATCCACCTCCCATTAAAAAATGTAGTGTGAGTTTGATCAAGGCCTTATCAAGAAGATGAGAAAGCAGTTTTTCCTGTTGATAAAGCAGTGTTGAGTCAACCTTTAATTTTTAAAGGTTTTTCCTTCTTGCTTTCACCCATCTTCTGATGAAGCTATGTGCTGTTCTGTGGCCTATGTTAGTTGAATTCAGTTTATCTTTGAAAGGCCATGTAGACAACTGCTGCTAATCATGCTTCATTTGTAAAAGTTGAGTAATGTTGGAGCCTTATGGAGTCAATGTACAAATTAAGTCCAAGATGAACCCTAACTTAAGATGATAAAGTGAAGCTGATACAGCTCGTGTGTCATAAGCAGAGGACATGTAGAGAGTGTGGAAAGAGCAGAGATGTGGTTGAACTGATGGAGGGAAATTTTGAAACAAAAAAACTTCGTAAGACTGGGTTCTTCCTCTCTTTCCCTCCCTTAAAAAAGAGCAGGTCTTGCCAGAGGTTTCCTTTAGTCTCAGATGATTTAACTTTGCTACTTCCTCCTGGTGGAGACAGGTGATTCTTAGTTGAAGGTAAGCCTTTAACTGTTGACATGTAATAAAGAAAATTTCTCCTCTTAACATTAAGCATCTAAATAGTAAATTGAAAAAATGACCATATTGTATCAGTTTGACAGGCAAGGCATCTTCTCAGTTGCTTAAAACAATTGATAGTCTTTACTTATTTTCATTATTATAAGAGCAGCCTATTTCTTGTTGTATTGCTTTTAGGATATTTTAATGAAAGGAGGAGGTTTAATCTGAGTTTGCTTGGTTTCACTGCTCTTCCCCATTTGCAGTGACTTTCCCATTTGTGATATTTGTACTTGTGCTGCAGCAAGTAAACATAATTTCTCCCCACAAATGCGATGCAAAACCAAAGTAGCAATAAAAGCTGAAATGGCATCACCTTGGGAGATAGATACCCTGGGCTATGAGATGGATCTCTGCTTCCTGCAGGAGGGATTCCAGCTTCTGCTCACCACAGTAGAGGGAATTTTTCCTTAAAAGCTAGGAACAAATGTCTTTGCACTGATCCTCTGAAGACTGGTCATAATCAGTCCTTGTTCTTGGGCACCCTTAGCATGTTCCCAGGATGTAGATCCTTGCAGGCTGTTTGCACATCCTGCTGTCTCAATCTGTTCCCTTTGCAAAAAACAAGGGCTTGTGAATTTCACCAGCAAAGGTTTATTTATCAAAATTTAAATATAGATCAGTAATCTGTCTTAACCTCTTGTTTCCAGCTTTTGTTATGGCTGAATGTAAACTTGGGCCTGATGCTGGCCTACATTCTATTATAATTCACCTATAAACATTCTAGTGTACATTAGCTGGATGGTCTGGGCAGTGTGGTTGTCAAAAGCTCCAGTATTTTGGAGTAGCTCCACTTCTAGTGACTTCTGTGAGTATTAATTAGCCTTTTTTTCCCTTACCCTTCATTTTGAATTTAATTCCAGTTTTTGTTTAGCACCAGTGTAGTTTTCATAACTCCCACTTCACACTTTTGCTCCAGTGAGCTGCTGCATGACAGATCCAGCCAGTTTCCCTTAGCTCAGTCTACCAAGTCTTCCTCAGAAGGTTGAGCCTTACTGTATTCTGTGCGTTATAACTCAGTGTTAACTTGCCGACAATATGCAAAGCTTATGATGTCTTTATCATTCTTGATTTTTTTAATAACTGTCACATGATCTCTGTGGGGTGTATTATTAGAAAAATTGTAGTATAGATAAATAAATCTTCTGACTGGTGTATCACAGTAAACTGTAGTTTTCTACCCATCAGCTTCAAGGTTTCCAGACTCACACTGAGATTACTTTTTTTATTTTGTTTACTGGTGTTCTTATGTTATGTTGTACTGAGTGGGGAGCATTGAGGAACAAAGTTAGTTTTAAACTGATGCCCTTTAAAAACAAAAAAGAAAAAACCCAACCAAAGAGCAACAAACCACCAAGCCAACAAAAAGGCTTGGATTTTTTACCTGGCAGAGGGTGACCTGCATCCATGAATTGCTAGCCTTCTTGATCTGACAGGAGTCAGTCAGCATGCACACTTCTAGAGAATACTTTGCACTATGTTAAGCCTTTGATTGAAGAGACTTCTTGGCTTCTGCTTTGTGAGCTGCAAGTATCATTTGCTATAGCATTCTAGATTCCAATTTGAGCATCAGTGTGTTAGAGGTAGAGTTCTATGTTCCTGCTGTCTGGAAGGGATTTTTTTAACATCTCTTATTTACACAAAGATTTTGCAGCTTTTGCTTTGCCCGCAAAGCTAATGCTGCAAACACTGGATATATCCATATTAAATGAAGTGCAGACAACTTTCAGGTTTTGCAGAGATGTGATCCAAAGCTGTGAGCAGTGCTGGTGAAAATGTCCTTATGTAGTTTGTGTGAGGTTCCTGTGGGGTGGGTTGCAAGTTGTTTAACAACAGGGATAGCAGTGAAAGTGACCAGTGAAGGACCCTTGAGGCCATGCTTATGGAGTGCATGTTTTGTTCAGTGCCTCCATCTCCAGACAGCAAGAACCTGCTGCAGTTTGCATCTGTCTTAACAGTCCAGATCTTATATGGGTGTTGAGCAGGGGAAGGCATTTTGCTGTTATTGTTTGCTGTTTAAACAGCCTTTTCCTCTCTTTAGGGAAGAGTAGTCTCGATGTATTCCATACGCAGTCATCCATGACCGCTGCTTAAACCACAGTGATAAGCGGTTGCTTTTGTGCAGCAGAGATGTGATCAAGCTTGACTTGAGGGGTTAGTGGAGGTCTTTGTCTAATCAATGTAATTAGTTGAACAGTTCTTGGACTTGGAAGGTTTGGACCGCTGAAAGAAGTCCTAAAAGATTTTTTTTAAAATGCAACTGTTGAATTCACAGTGTTGGGATAAATAAATCTTGCTGTTGAAGTCACTATTGATGTCATGGTTACAGCATGCATGTTTTTGGATGTATGCCAGCAGTAGTGAACTTTAATGTTGTCAGTGGAGCATGTGCGTGCAATTATTTAGTGATACTTCCACTCTTGCTTGCAAAAGTCCCAAAATATTAAATCTTGACTGTTGTCTTCATGAAACAGTTGTGGAATCCAGGTGGTTGTTTAATGGGTCTTCTGTTAGTGTTTGGATGCAGTGTTAATACCAATTTTATTCTAGGTGGCAGTGCTTTCAAAATACAAGTTCTTCTATAACCTGTGCATTCATTACATACAATAAACATCTTATGTGCTGCTTTTGTTAATTAATCTTTTTTTTTTTCTTTCACTCCTCATTACTTTTGTACTGGCATGTTTAAGGTACTATGGGTAAGTATTTTCTATTTTAAATCAAGTGTTTTCTCTGGTTTATAAATAGGTTGTTAACATTAGCTTCAGGCTGAGTGGTGGCATGCAAAGTTTTGACTTCATAATAATTTCAAAGTGTGGTGTTAATCTGTTTTTAGTGTTCCAAAGTTCAGACAGAACTGAATGTAGGTTACTACTTTACTATCTTAAAGGAAAACCACTTCTTAAAAGACAAATTTTGAATGACGTAAACATGGTTTAGACTTTTGTTTGTCTTGGGAAAAAAAAAATACAACCACTGATCTGAGTTATGAAAAAATAGCTAATGGGCATAGTTGGAAACTACTTTCCATAAGCATTTGTTGTTGTTGTTGTTGTTGTTTGGTAGGCTAGATGAAGCAAAGGTGTTTTTCACTTTACACAGTGATTGTGTGTTTGCCAAGTAATATGGTAGTTGAATAAATATTAGCTGGTAGACCTGCAAGTTAATTTAAGTGACTGTTAAAGATGGTGGTTATGATTCTGATTACCACCATAAAGTTATATGGAGAGAGGTTACCCATGTAGGTCTTGCATGCTGAAGACTCCCCATCTCACGGAACAAGCAATGTTTTGTTTTTCCTCTTCAAGTAACCTCATCTGCTGGTCTCTTCTTCTGTGAATGTAAAACAGCTCATGCATTTTCCTGACTAGGAGTATATATATGTTTTTTGTAAACTACTTGGAAACAGGGTCAGTGAATCAATATTCAGGAACACATCTATGTTCAAAATACAGTTGGTGGCATATTTCCTAATTTTAGGATAATGTGTGCATAGTGGATGAGGCATGCATGGTGTTCTCAAAATGTACATGGCAGAAAGGTATTCAGAAGCACCATTTTTAAGCTTTAGGGCATTTTTGTAATTCAGTTCTGACACTTAGATTTTCTGTAAAGGATAAACAATACCCAGTGGTGATGTATGGTTGCATTTAAATCAAAGCTTTCAGTTGCAAGTGTGAATTTAAACTGGTGGTGTTACTTTTTAACGACTGTAATTCTTGACAGCACAGATATATTTTTAATATATGCAATACAGGTCTGCATTTTTTAATAGATTTTATTAATTATTACTGTATGTTCATAAGAATAGCCCGCTATTTTTTTAAGCAGGTGGTGTGTTTGTTTTGATGTCATGTTATTGGTATTTCTCAATAGACAGCTAAAAAGTTTGAGAATTGTTTTTTCAAGTAAAGCCCACCCCATAGTAGCTTGACTGAGTTACAAATGAATGCAGCTCCCCTTGAATTAGAGGTTTTTGTCTTTAATTTTTTGTTTTCCTGTGTCTACAGGAACATCTTGAGATGTTAAATTCTAAATTATTGAGAGGAAAGAAACCAACAGTCTAAAACTTTAAATTGAATATTGAATCACTATATTGTACTAGTTTTATTTCCTTGAACCACAACATCATACAGTATTGGCATAATTCCACCCTGCTGCCACCACTGCCACTCACCCCCCACCCCCTGCTGCTAGTTGTTCTGAATACTTTTTGTTCATTTTGGTCTTTATCTTTTTAAAATGCATCTTTGGACTTGGGTATATTGTGGAAAATGCTTTGTCACATCAGGTGACAGCAGAAATGAATGAAGCTTGTGAGATGTCATTGATGCTTATGTAGCACAGAACTTTTCTTATTCCATTGGATTAGTGGAACTCACAATTTCAAAATTTCTTTTTGACTTGAGTAACTAAAAGCTGACCTGCTGCTTCTCTGCATGCCACTGTCATTTCTCCTCTTTAATGCCTTACAGTTTGAAGTTTCTTTTGTTTTATTCTAAAGTAGTTCTTTTTAATGATAAGTTTATATACTTGTGCTGTCAAATACTGCGTTGTAGTAATGTGGATTTTTATTTTATCAGGCAGCTTTACAGTCCCAGAATGTTTTTAGTTAATGGATTGGATGCTGTCAAACAGATTTTTGGCAAAAATTGCTTTGTAAAATTCACTGATTACTTAATGCTTTTCTCCTGATGGTACTTTGGCACAGTCCCCTTCCAAAAGTATGGTAGCTGAAAACATTATTTTTTTTGGCTGTTAAATAATTTTTGTGGTGTATTTGAGGTGAGTATTCCACAGAAGCAAAATCACTTTGTAAAAGAACTTCATTTGATACATTGTCTTAATGCTCCAACCGCTTTTCTAAACGCATTTTTGCAGAACGCAAAGCCTCTGGCGCATTGAAAATGTCAGCAGAGCTTGAATTACTGGTCACGTGTTGGTTTGAAAACAGTAAAACATTTCGAACTACAGCAGCTGAAGGGAAAAGGTGAAACAAGCCTGCTCTATAAATAGCTTCTGTAGCAAACGCACACTTTTCTGCTTGCAACTCTGTTGTCTTTAGATAATAATAAATGAACTTTTCAGTTTAAAAGTAAAACCTAAGTGTTCTTGGGTTTTTTTTGAATGGATAAGTATTTCCAGCAAAGGTTTATAACTTTGAGTAGGAAGGGAATATAACTTTGAAGGGAAATACCTATTTGTAGTAAAGGCTTGCAACTTAGAGCTGAAACGGCTTTTTTCTGCTCCTTTTGATTGTTAGTGAAATGTCATTATCTTCAAGTCCCCATGCAGGTGACTCCTTTTGCCTTCTTCCAGGAGCATATAAGATCTCTCTTCTTGGCAGGTTATAAATTACTGGCAGTGAAAGCTTTCTAGCAAAGCAGTGTGTCAATTTTTTACCTGCTACTAACTTTTCATACTTTATTTGGAGAATATTAGATGGTTAAGCTTAAAAAAAGATTAAGGATATGTCTGTGGGAGGGGAACAGACCTCCCTGTTGAGGACTCTGCAGTGTTGTAGGCAGTAAAGAAGGTGGCATTTGATGTCTGGTAGGTTAAATTGTAACAGCCCTACCAGGACTTCTGAGCTGAAATTTTCCTGGTATGTTTTCTCTGGTGTGTTGAAATCTTTTTAAAGGTCATATTTACTAACAACAATTTATTTTTTAAACACAAACAGAAGGAGAGGAGGAAAATAGTGTTCCATAATTACCAGTCATAGTCTTGTCATGGCAGCATAGTTAATACAGAGCTTCTACATTTTAGCCTGCAAAAGCAGCTGATGTTTTTGTTTAAACCCTCTGTAATTTAAGAAGGGTGGGTTAGGTGACTTGACTGTATTCGTGCTGTCATTGTTTAGACCAAGATCCATGTTTATAAATGTTGCTGGTTGTAATATGAATTCTCAAAAAATCTCAGTGAAGATGAGGAGCTACGTTTATGTCTGAACTGAACAGTGTTAGGGACTTAGAGGCACGTCTGCTGTTAACTCTAATTATTTCTGGAGACATTAATCTTTCCAGGAATTTTTTTTTTCTGAATGCTTGAATTACATACTGCCAAATTAAAAATGATGATATTGTTGGAGTAGCTGGTTGGACATTAGTGGGGTTTTTTTTAAACAGGTTTAATAGAAAATCTTTCATTGGGGCATTTTCTATTGGAATTAATAGGAGTCCACATACTTACTGAGGGTAGGAAGGAGTGAAACCAGGCCCTTTCAGTGTTCAAGTGTTAGGCTTTTCCTCAGTTTATATATGAGAGACAGTTTTATGTATGCTTCATAGAAAAGTGATAATAAAAAGAAAAATCTCCCATGCAGTTTCTCTGGCACCACCAATCCAACTTGCACTTACTGGGAATTAACTTGAAATAAGTAGAGCTGACTAAGTTTTAATGAAATGTCTCTTCTTGAGTGAATACGCTTACAGGAGCATGTGTGACTACATTAAAAAGGAAGGGAAAGGCAAACAGAGGAGCTTATGGTGCTAGGGGCAATTCCACTTGCCTTCTCTGTGTTGAGTGGAGGTGAGCAAGAATACTGCCAATGCCTAGGCTTGTTTGTCCACCCCTCTTCCTCTTTGTGCACTTTTTAACTTACTGCTTTTTCAGCCTTGACGCTTAACTACTTCAACTGATAGACATCCTCTTGCAAAGTTGAGGTGACTGTGTGCCTATAACCTTCTTCAGGGAAGAGTATCAGAGTACTGCAATTGAATGTAATCCAAACAGTGAAGCTGACTGCACAACCTGCTCTGAAATGTACAGTGTAAACAAATGGAAAAAAATGAGAGATTTTCCTCTTTTTTTCCTGTAATTTGGCAAGCTTTTTAAAACAATTGGATATGCAACATTTTGGACTAGAGCTTAGTATGTGGGTTTTTTTCCCCACCTAATTTTCATGTGATACTGCTTCCTACACTTGTCTGGTATTTCAAGAATACTGAATCAGTTTTGGACTTCAATGGAGTGTGGTTTTATATTATATTTCCGTTATAAATAGTTATGTGTAACACCTTACTTGTGTCCATCCCAGATTTTATATGTCTCTTTAAGTTTAATACTAGTACAGCACATGAAACTTAGTTTTATTGTCCTGTATTTATGCGTCTGACTTAACGCTTGAGCCAAAATTGATGTCATGCTTACATAAAATTCAGAAGAAACCCCCGAATTCTGCTATTCAGTGATAGGAAGTATTGAGATCCAAACCTGGGACTTCATGTTGAACACACAGAGGTGGGTTTAGGTCTGATCTTCAGAATCTGAGACCTTGGTTCAACAGGGTACTCTGTCAACTAATAGCATCTTTGCTGAAGGGAACATCTTCCTTATAGTATACCATACCTTCTTACAATACAAGAAAACCTAGCTCTTTTACCTTGTGATTTACTGCGCTAAATAGAAAACAGGACCATAATTCAGACTCTGAAACAGTACCCACCTGTCTCTGTATTATAAACCTGATACCATGTGTAGTGGTTAAGTGCAGCAGCTTCCGTCTTCAGAGAGCTACACATAGCCATCCTACTGGATCGCTTGGGGTAAGGTGAGCTTTAGCCGTGAGCTCAGTAGCTGGAGCGGTGAAAGCAGAGTTTAAGTGACTTGTGTCTGTGAGTCAGTGGCAGAGTTGAGACTAGGGCCTAGGTTCGTGCCACTAGAGTGCACTACTTCCCTCTTACTTACTAAGAGATGTTTAAATTTGCTGGTAGGTGTTGCAGGCTCCCTGGTGTGGGGTTAGGAAAATTGCTGCCAACTTGCTGAGGTACTGGGAGTTTCACATTGGTCTTAATCAGATGTAGCTCTGCTTCTGAAGTTATCATTTACCAAATAAATGTTTTTCTTACTGTCAAACTTTTATGAATGTTGTGATGGAACGGCAAAGAGGGCTTGTAAACTAGCTTCTTACTCCCTTCTGATTTTATTGGAGATGAAAAGGGTGTGAAAGAAAGGGTTTATCATATTTGTAATTAAAGCAAGCTTGTTAAAATATATAATTCCTCAGAAATAGATGATTACTTTTACTTTATTAACAAAAGGTTATTGATAATGAGATACAGTGTTTTACTTCTATTAAGTTCTCTTTTTTTCACTGCACAGGTTTCCACTTGAGTGGCACAGTGACAGAGCCTGCAATGCAATCGGAGCCAGAAACTGTTTGCAATGTAGCTATCAGCTTTGATCGTTGCAAGATTACCTCAGTGACCTGTAGCTGTGGAAACAAGGACATATTTTACTGTGCCCACGTTGTGGCACTCTCTTTATACCGGATCCGCAAGCCAGATCAGGTCAAACTGCATCTTCCCATTTCAGAGACACTCTTTCAAATGAACAGAGACCAACTACAAAAATTTGTACAGTATTTGATCACAGTGCACCACACAGAAGTTTTGCCAACAGCTCAAAAATTAGCAGATGAAATTCTTTCTCAGAATTCAGAAATCAATCAAGTCCATGGTGAGTTTGATACTTGTTCTTCCTTCTGCTTCTTTCCGTCTTTGGTTCTGAGCTTTTTTTTGGTGGCATTTAGAAGTGTGACCTGGTGAGGTCCCTTCCAGCCTGAATTATTCAGTGATTCTATAGTGTTTTTACTAAACAGGGTTTTCTGTTGAACTTTTTCTACAAGGTGTTTAGAAAGCAATACTTTTTGGAAAACATAAGAATTCATAAGCCAGGAGCTTGTCTTCAGTGGTGTTAATATGTGGACTAATATGCTTCACGCTTGTATTTTCTAGCTATGAAAAACTGAGTAGTGGTGGTCTTTGTATAGACACATTGCTTACCAACTTACCAATGGCATCTTTTTGTTATTTTGTTCTTTTTGAACTAATCTTACAACATTTTGATTGTGTAATTTTGTTTTAATGGCAAAGCATAAAAGCAAGTAGTTGTTACTGCTTTTTTCATTTTGTAAATATGCTTTTATTATGCTTTGGAATTTGGTTTTTGTATGAAGTCAGGGGCAATATAAAACTTGTATTTCAGTGCCTTTTACCTGCTGGTGCTGCAGCAGCCTACAGCATCAGCAAAGGTCCTGATCTCTCCTGCTATTTCTGCTGCACGTGCTTTTAATGGCTCTCAGTAGTTTTTTTTATACTGAACATCTTGTGTTTGTTAAAAGGTGCTGGGGCTTCTGAGGCAGCTTTTCTATGGATCCAGCTGAACTGAAAGTGGGTTAATTGTGGGTTTGAGGTGACCCAGCTAGTTATTAGAGTTCTTTGTTCCTGTAAGGTCCCCTGATAGAAATGTAAGTGACAAGAGACGTAAGCACAAGGGTATGTTAGAGGGGAAAAATAAGTTACCTAAATATCTAAAAGTATCTTTTTTTTTTTGTCTGCTCAATGACAGGAACAGTTCTTGTGTGTTAGATATTTACAAGGGATGACCACTGTTGCAAAGAATTAGCAACACAAACACAACCAAGCTGCTTAATATTAGAGAAAGAAAACCACGTGGGTGTTACAGTATAAGTGGAACAACAGAAGGGAGTCTTTCCAATAATAGGAATCATCTGCAGCCTAGTCCCTCTTCTTAGAGTCTGGTGACGCTGGCAGGCCCAAGCAGGCAGTGTTGCAAGAAGGTGAATTTCCGGAACAGTGCTCTTTTTTTTTTGTCTTTTGGGGGCTATGGGGATGTCACGAGAGGCAAGACAGTTGCTATAGTTGTTCTAGAACATAATAAGAAGGTGATGGGCAGAGCTGCCTAGTGATGGTGGAAAGAAAGGGAAGCTAAAGCAGATGCAGGACATCAAGCAAGAGAGGAAGATGCTTGGGTGTTGTAAGCTGAAGACTTGTATTGCATGAGAGCTGGAAATAGCCTGAACATAAGGAATTAAGGGGAAGGAAGAAATATGGTGAATATGAGAGTGGCACGAAAGATTCAAACAGTCAAGGGTGGGAGGAGGGGTGGGAAAGGAAGGATATATGATGGCTATATATGGCTTCATTTGCTATACTGTGGCGAATTAAGAGAAATGACAAGCTGTTTCAGAGTGCTTAAACTTGATCAGCATTAAGTTTGTAATTACACTAATCATAGCTGACAAAAACCAACATGTCTATTTTCTTAATGTCAAAATATCTCATTACTCATTAAGATAGATATTTGATGTTTATATCAGCCCAAATAGCAAAGAGAATAAGAAACAAACTAAGTTGATAAATTATGAAATTTCACGATGAATTTGAGTAGGGTAGTTTAAAAATATCCATAAAACAAAAATGTTTATTACAAATGTTGCTGTTTTCCTGTCAAATGAGACTGCAGTATGTCTTTACTGATGGTTGATACTTAATAAAATATCAAAAACTGAAGTATAAAATTCAGGTAGCATAAGAAAATAAACTGCTGCTACCAAAGAAAGCGGGGTTACGAAAGAGGATCTATAGTCTGCTTTTCCTTTCAGAATCCCATAAAACCATGGTCTGGGTTTTGAGGGGTTTTTTTGTTTACAGTGTTAAAATACAGGGTTCTTTTGTGGAAAAATTTCCTCTGATTATGTGACAAGTAATCCTTCTTGAATTCATACTGTAATTCTGCTATTTTCATCTTTAGTCAAATTTCTTAAATCAAAAATAATAGTTAACTAAAAGAAGTCTATAAAAAATAACCACAAAGATGGTATCTCTGGTTCTAATAGCAAAGGCTGATAAACATAAGATCACTATTCACTCTGTCATATCTCCTGTGCTGCAGATGTTCAGTTTGCAATACAACACTTTTTTAGACCTGTCTTGCTTTGGACAGTTTAACCTCACTAAACTAGTGTTTGAAGAGGAATTATGTTGAACACTATTTGAAGGCACAGGTAAGTAAGAGGAAGAATTAAAAAAAACCCAACAAAAACAACAAAAAACCTGCAAAAAACAAACCCCAAACTTTATATATTTACATATATATATATATATATATATATATAAGAGGACAGCTGTCAGAGAAACACCAGAAACAGCTTTGATCAAAGAGAAGTCTTGAATCTGGAGTTGGATGAGGAAGTTCTTTTCAATGTTACTTAGAGGTGTTTTAATTTCAGAGTTATTTTATATAAAACTTCATTTTAAATGTTTTGTTTTGTTTTTCCTCATGATGGCTGTAGTTAAGTTTTCATATATTTCCAGCAATAGGCAAAAGAAATGAGCTCTTGAATACGGTTTATTTGTATGTAAGAATGATGTGGGACTCTGGAAAGCTCTGACTACAGTGGTCTTGTTGACTTATGAGCTGGCTAGGGAGATGGAACAACTCTGCAGTACTTTCAAAAAAGGTGAATTGGGTTCATTTGCTCAGAATTCTGTCATTCAGTGACTGGCTTTGGCCACCTTCCTTGTGAGGGAGATTACTGGGACAACTAGTGAAGTAACTTACAATGGTGATGTGGGTTTTGAAATGACAGATCCCTTTGAGTTCCTTGGTGGATAGAAATGATGCAGTATACTTTCTTGCTTCATGACAGCCTCACTGCAGGATAAAATAAGGTGGTGCTGTTAGAAGTGCTGGAATGTGTTGTCTGTTCACTGACTTCTTCAGGAGAGCAGAGTGACTTACTTGGAATCCTCTTCTGTATTTAAGGTGCTAATTTCCACTTGGTGGTGATTACAAGAGGGGTTTGAATGTTTTTAGAGCACAAAAGCACCTCTTATATTTGAGACTTGTCATGTCCTGATTTTCTCATGTGACATTGCTACAGCTGTACATGTTCCTGATGATTTCAAAACTGGAGGTCTGTGGGATCTAATCTTCTGTGTTGAAGACAACTGTAGGTATTCATACTGATGTCTGCACTGAATAACTGTTGGCTTCACTTTGACTTTTCTGTTCGGGGATGCTGACTCAGGAAGTTGGATATAAATTTGAATCCTGCTTAGCTGAGGCTTTCCTTCCTGTTAATTTTTGTACCGATGTAGCAGAAAAGGCTGGCAGGTGTGTAAGGCTAGAAAGAGAACAGCCAGGAAGAGGGATTATCAGATGGGTTTGTCATTTGGGATTTTTCTTTTTTTAGGTATGAAACTTTCACTTAAATTGGTTCAAATGTCAAACTATGTTCCTGATATTTTGAGTAAGAGAGTAACTGCAAGATGGGGAGGGGGGAAGAAGGTCTGTTTGCATGTTAATCTCATACTAGCACTGCTTTATGTGCATGGTGAAAAACGGTCTGCCTTTAATTGCTATCAGGACAGCCTAGCAAACCAATTTCATTTTTACCTTTAAGCTGTACTGTTCCTTTCCTGAGTTTTTAGTGCTGCTGTTGCAATCTTTGCTCTTAGAACAATGATATGGATTTCTCCAGGCTTTCTCCCATTCTCTGATTATCTGACTCGTATTGTGAATCAACCAGTTCAAAACCACATGCAGATGAACTCATATTCGAGGGAGGACCTGGGCAAAAGCAGTTCAAATACATTTTTCTTCTCAGAAGCAGAGGTACCTAGGTAGTTGTTTCTGTATTTGTCCAGGCAGATCTAGGTACATCCTCTGCAAATATTAATCTCTAATATATAGTAGGAGTGATAGTGGGGGCATTCAAGAGGGAAAAATCTAGAAAAAAAAAATTGCTTTAAAAGAGAATGTCATAATATCTAGCGTTGTTCCTATATATTGTAAGTTCCAAAGGGCAATCTGGAGGTACAGGTGAATACGTGTTAATATGAATTTAATGTACTTAACTGAAATGATGGGGATTTTAGTGGAAAATTGTAGGGTAGGATAGGTCTGAACAACAGAATTCATGTATTGTTGATATTTTAGAAAATGGAATGTTTAATGTTAAAGATAATACATTATTTTAAAAATTACAAAACCTTTCATATGACTCTGCTTAAACTGGCAAAATTCACTGAGAGACTAGTTGCAAAAGAAGACTGTGGGAAACAGCAGGGGAGTTTCCTTTCAAGAAGGATGAAAGTGAAGTAGTCCATTGCTTAGTATGAGAATTGTCTAGTGAACCAGATTTGGAAGTAATAACAAGAGTAACCAAAACTAGAGAAATTTCAGAAACCCAGGTAGAAGTAGTACGATATAAAATAAAAAGAAAGATTGCTAGCTCAGAATAACAGAATAATAACTTATGAAGTTCATATTTTTAAGAGGGTTTTTTTCAGGTAGATTAAACACTAAAACTTGTAATATAGAAAGTAGCAAGATTTTGGGTTGATACGTGGAAGGTAAAAATATATCAAAATTGCCTGCTAGTCTGTACTGATCAAGAAGTTCTTTTATCTGCTACATAGGAATAGACTTTGAAACTTACTGCTGTATAAAGTATGTGTGAGACACAGATTTTAGCAGGAGAGGCTTGATATTGTCAGCGGATAAGTTTATGTATTTTGCTATATATGCAGCTGGAAGAAAAAGAGTGGTTTTGAAGTTAAAAACTTGTGTGTTTGTTAACTTTCCTCAGCAACTTTGTGTAGCCTGTCCAGTCTTAGTTTTCTGTTAGCACTGACTGTTTCACAGCAGTTGCTGTTTTCTTGAGCTGTGCACTGCTGAATAGGTGTTGTATTCTACCCAAGAGTACTGAAATTACAACATGAAGTGACTTATATGAAAACTTTGAATCATTTTGGGAATCAAAAACATAATATTTTTTAATCATTAATTTTATGATATTTGGGTTTATATAATTACTGTTTATAATAATTGTGAGCATGCTGAGTTTATAAAATCAATTTTTATTTGAGTCAGCGTATGGCAGTAATGGTTTCTAGCTGGGACATTCAATCTTTGTGTAGCGCTCAGTCATGTTTTATATTTGTAATCCATTTTCCATATCTTCTTCTCCTTAATGCTGCCATGGGATGATATTTAATAAAATGTAACTAATTGACAGTTCATTTGTAAAATTAAATAAGATTTTTATAAAATGAAGTTCAAAAAAGTTTCAGTATGGCTATGAGTAATTTGGCATGGTTTCATATGAAGTTTAGAACAACTCTTGTGATACTTCAAAAATGAGGATCACGGAAGCAGTTTTGCCTTAAAGACTGTTTTGTTGATCTGTACCTGAGTAGTTTGCATTATAGGCAATTCTTAGCCTATGTTAGTCAGTGCTTCTTTGTTTCTACTTACTTTTCAAAGTTAAGTTCTCCATATATAACACTAGTTCTTGAATGTGATTGCTCATTTTGAAAGCAGTTGTTCTTAAAATTGGTGTGTAAATGATCAAAGTGTTTATTTCTTTTAAATGCTTGGGAGTTGATTATATTTAACATGTAACCTGATATGACCATAAATACTAAAGGCTGTTACGCTGTTCTCAAATTTTATTTGGGTGTTCAGTGTTACAAACAGTTGTACACAATATTCCTGTTTTGGTTGTTAAGATTGCAATTTAATAATTTTAGTAAAAGAGCGTGATCAAGTATGTATGTCTTTATCTATACACTGAGTAAAAATAATTTATTTATTGTACTTAACTGTAAGGTACACGATATAAAACCTATTTCAAAGAGGACTCACAACAGCAATTTAAAAAGCCAGAGGTTGGAGGGAGAAAGATTAATATGTTGGTGTCTATAAACTGACACAGCTTAATTACAGGTTTTAATATTCACTATAATCATACAGTGCTTTTCACTTTCATAGTTCAAATGTGAATTAATTTATCCTCATGACACCTCTCAAAAGCATGTAAGTAATACTTACCCCCAGTTTACAAGTGGGGAACAGGATTTGCTCTTTGTACCAAACTGTGTTGTAGAGATTAAATTCAGGGCTGCTGATGTTCCTCTCCACAGCCAAACTGTGCATCCACTCAAGCCTTGTGGTGGCCGTTCGGGGCTGTGTAGCACCTTGTTTAACCTTTGGGATGAACCTTCAGCTCAGCCTGATGTTGAGTGTGAGCTTTTCTGCTGGCCACTGCTAGGGTTTCATCTTGCAGCTCCCCCTTCTTCAGACAGTTCCTTGTCTACTCACCTAGTCCCGTATCTTCAGAAGAAAAGCAGCTGTATAAAACTCCTGCCCATTGCCCAAAAGTGATCTATGTTTTGAATAGGAGAGGAAACAGGTTGGATTAATCAGTGTTCACCTGACTGTAAGTGGATGTAGTAATCTTGCAAAGTGCCTGACAGAGAGGTGGAGATGTTTGCTGACTCTAAAACAAGAGTGACCTGGGCAGTTGAAGCTGAGGGTTCCCCAGTGGCACTACTAGGAAGCCTGGTTGCTGCTGTTGGGAGGGTGGTTTGGACTTGTGCCTGATTGAACACACCATCTCTATGCCTTGTTAGTCCATGGCTATTGCTGAAGACTGCCAGTGGTGTTGAAGGAATTACAGCTGTAGCTGGTGTCAGTTACATGTATACTGATATTTCTTTATAAACCTCAATTACAAGTTGTGATCATACTGAGTGTAGCCTATATAAGATATTGTAAGGAAAAATTGGTCGAGTCAGGTGTATTTGTACTACTTCACCGAATGACATCATAGAGCTCAGACCCTCAGCTTGGTGTCTTCAGCTTTTACAATCTTCTAGCCTACTGACATAAAAATAACATTGGTGTTAAGTGTAGTGATGCTGAGCCCCTGGGGATGGTATATTTGGCATCATGCTGGGAGAAGAGGCCTTGATGGGAGCAGTCCTGCTGACCCAGGGCAGCAGACACCCTTGTTTCCTGTAAAGGAACCATGTTGTTAAAAGATTCTGCGGCAGCTGTGTTGAAATTCAGCTTTTTAGCACAAACTGACTGATGAGCTTTTGATAAAATGTAAACAGTTCCGGAAGGAATTTTGGTTTTTTCCCTAAGTAGGGAAACTTAGCTGGGGAATCTTGGGTTATTTTTAATTCAGTTTAAAAGTAGCCATAGCAAGATTGTTTAAAGATATATCTCTGTTGCAATAAGGGATAAATATAAGCTTATTTTGTATATTGGTGCCTTTACATAATTCCTTTTCACAGGTCTTTGCTTTAGAGCAATTAAATATTTAACTATTCGCAAGGTGATACTTGGGTCTGTGTAACAGCTGCACTGCTTATTCTCATGTGGCTTAATTTCCCTTTTTATCTCATCCTTTGCAACTGAAGACTTACCAGTATGAGTAGCTAACTGAAAGGCCCTTAAACCTAGCATACTAAAGATGGAAATACTGAGAGAAGAGGAGGTTTTTCATCCCTTGATTTTTTTTTTTTGGTAGTCTTGGACTTGATTCCTTTCTGAGACATTGTTGTGGTTCCTGCATAAGGCAGGAGAGTTCATTCACATCTTTAAAGAAACAATTTCTTACTAATATGTGTGTGTATGTATGTATACATACACATGTGTATATATTCATTAGTGCAGTGTTCCCAGCTGTAGGCTCTGACGTTGGAGGCAGTTTATGAAGATGCTGAGCTGAAAGTTTTTTTTTTTACTCTCTCAGCAACTACTAGACAAGACATCCCTCTGACCCTTTAAATCTTCCAGTTGTATTTTCATTGAATAAAGATTCCAGCATTCCTTACGACTGCTTAAAAGCTTCACCTATGTGGCAGAGCTGCAACTGTGAAATGAAGGCTTGAATCAACAGAATCAGTGTTTAATTCCTATACATCTGAAGAGTTGTAGCTATCTTTGCTTTTCAGGTTTCAGGACTTATTTGAAAAAGCAAGTTTTTACAAATCTGACTGTAGTTTTCCTGCACTTTTTTTTTTTTTCCCCTGCATAGGTAACAGGGACTTGGATTTAAAAGTGGTAGATTGTGTAACATGATTCAGTTTCTAACATCTTCTCAAAACATAACGGAGGTATAGATGACAGTTGTTACAAGCCTAAAATCAAAATGTGAATTAACTTGAGTCTTGCGCATGCTTAAAATACCTTATATCTGGTGTGGTGATACACTACCTTCAGTTGTTTCCCTGACAGTCTTAAATAAGTGCTTTTTAGCCTTTTCAGTTTGAATACCTTTTATAACATACCCAGTGGAAGTACAGTTGTCTTTAGAAAAACATGGGTTGCTAGATGGTGCAAGAACTTGTTAATTTTGTCCGCCTTTAGCGCAGGCCACCAGTGGAGAATCACTGATCTCAACTGCAAAATTTGAGTTAGAGCAGCCTGTGGCCAAAGCACTGCTGTAAATCTAGGCACTTCAGTTCATACTAGGCTAATTCAGGTAAAGTTGCTCTGAATTGACTGTGCTGATGACATTGGCTATGTAAAGATGCTCCTTTTGAAGCACTGCAATCTTACACAGCTGTAACACTTACTTATGATGGAAATGCCTTTAGTGCTTTAAGACTTTGGATGTTTGGGGATATTTTTTCCTCTTTGTTTAGCTTTGCAGAGCCATCACAGCTCAGAGGCACCGAGGTGATGATTTTCCTGTTTTCATCAATAGCAGCGCTCACTAGCAGTCACTTAAACCTGAGCAAGATTGCTGAAGGTACAGGAATTACACAAGTGTTTTGGGGAGAGTGGTTTTAACATCACAGTTGTAGAAATACTATGCAAAGTCTAATTTTCCTTGTAAAAGCGTTACTGTATAGCTGCTGAGAACGGGAAGAAAACTCACCTTCATTTTAATGTTTTATTATAAAATATCTATTTAAATACCTTTTCATAGGCTGTAATTTCTGAGTGTTTAAGACTACTGAGGAGAAAATTAAGTCTATTTTAAAGAATGTTTAGATTAAAGCCAAGGCATCCAAAATAGGACAAAACACAAATTCCAAAACCTCTGCAGTAGTCCTCTCCCCTGGAGCCATGAACCTTGCTTTGTTTATATAGGACATAATGATTTCTTTTCTTCCTGTTTGCAGGTGCACCTGACCCAACAGCGGGTGCTAGCATAGATGATGAAAACTGCTGGCATTTGGACGAGGAACAGGTCCAAGAACAGGTTAAACTCTTCCTCTCCCAGGGTGGATACCATGGATCAGGGAAGCAGCTCAATTTGCTTTTTGCAAAGGTGTGTTGAGTACTCTAAACCTTCCCTTTTTTCTCTCCCCCATTCCCCAAGCTCGTCTGTACTTGTTTGCATCTTGCTCAAAGTCCTCTTGTTTTCAAACAAGAGGAAGCCAGGGGGACATGATGGCAATTTAGTAATGAGTTGTACAGCAGTGGAGGACAATCTGGTGTGTATTGAGATTGGTGTAAGGTTACAAAGTAACAGTTCAGCTGTCTACAGCTTTTCTGTTCTCTTCCTTCCCATCCCTGAGAATGTTGGAGAAACTTGTAGAGATTAGTCTTGCAGCGATTTATATAATACACCTGTGGATTACTTATGGAAGGAGTGTCTTAAAGAATTGGAATGGGATACTGAAACCAAAAATTTAAAATTGGGATGCAGACTACTTTTTTTTTTTTAGTTAAAAATTTCACAGCACGTATATAAATTACCTTTATTTAGTAGAGGTGGAATATTTAATACTGCAGCACGTTGTCTGTACTGTGATTTCTTTTCAAGTTTTTTCAAGTTTGTATTAAAAGACTCATTTCCTAGGTGCGAGAGATGCTAAAGATGAGAGATTCAAATGGAGCTCGCATGTTGACGCTGATAACAGAACAGTTCATGGCTGACCCTCGTCTGTCACTTTGGAGACAACAAGGAACTGCAATGACTGACAAGTATAGGCAGCTCTGGGATGAACTGGGTAAATGCACAGACTTCAAAATCATTTAGGTGTTCATATGTATAATGAAAAAACAATTACATATTTGGGGTGGAGAGAAACTTTATTGTGGTACTAGGTAAAGCAGGTTAGAATTTTCTGCAGTTTTGCTTGTTCAGTTAGGGTTGGGCAAAATTGAATTTCTGATCTACAGCATGAGACAATTACAGTTGGAGGGGAAGCATGGTATGAAATAAAGTATAGTTGCAACATGTTTTATGTATTGGAGATCTAAAAAGAATAAAGCAGAGTGGAAACATAGCTACACGACTGAGGGTAAGTATGTAAGCCCCTAGTGCTAAATTGGAAAAGTTAAGGGAGAAATCGGTTCACAACTAGAGAGAAATAGAAGGCAGAAAGAAGATTAATTGAGTATGAGAAGATGGCAACAAAGGAAAGCAGAAGTCCATTACTGAACAGGAAAGCAGATCAAATAACAGGGTTAAAACAGTTAACACTGTTTTACAGGAAAGGTCAGTTCTGACCAGCTATATGACTTGGTTGTTCAATGGAGAGAGGAACAGAGGCTGAAATGGGAAAGGAATATTTAAACTGCTGAGGTCTGAGGACACTTGCTCTAAGGTGTTCCAGAAACTAATACAGTTTCAAATTACTGTTTCAGAAGTTCTCAGAATCTATATGAATTTGTAGTAGGAAGGGGAAATTCAAAATAAGTGGAAAGAATATTAAGTAATCACATGCATTGCTTACCTAGATAGAAGGTAGTGGTAGTAGAACAAACTACTAACCAGTCAGTGTGTAAGCATGTAGAAGATAAAAGACAAGCTGAATTATTTAAAATACAGTGGTAAATCTAATTTGTTTGTTTAAAAGATAATTCACTGAATGTATGAGAAAGACACACTAATCCTATCTTAGCTGTAGTAAGGTTTTGGATGCTGTCTGGGAGGCTTTCTCAAAGCAAACTGAAGACACATAGCCTAAATGAAATCACCTTGCAGTTCACAGAACTTGGAATAGTTACCTGTGCTCTCAACTCAATCTGGAAATACTCTTCAAGTCTAGACTTAAAGGGGTGTGTCTAGAGATGTGTTCTGGTCAGTACTGCTATGTTTAACCTATGTGGCATGGAACACATAAATAAATAATATTGAACCCTAAACAAGTGAAAAACCTTACAGGTGATGCCCTATGGGACATTATGTAAACACTGCAGAGAAGAGAGCCAAAGACCATAATGCTCTTGATACATTTTAATGGTCCAAAGTCAAATTGAATGAAACTAAATTCAAACAAGACTAACATGCTTCATTTAGAAAGGATGGATCAAAAGCAAAACATAAGTTTTCCACTGTTAAAGGTTAAAGATGACCATGATTGGTTGCGTGTTTACTATTAGAGCTAAGACTGGGTATAACCTGTTTAGCATAAATTATGTTCACTCTAAATGAAGCATTAGGCTAATAAAGCACTAGCCTATATAGTTGAGGTTACAGACTTATGTGGTGGAAAGGCTTAATATTAGAGCAGGCAAACCTCTGTCAAGAGAAAGTGTAGGTATAACTACTTGTTTAAGTGTAACAACTCTTCTAGTATGTCACTTCTATGATGCCTTGATTTATTGGGATATAACAGTTTTTGCCAAGCTAGGCATGTGCTTATCTGGACATGTATGCAGCAAAATTGTATCCCACCATACTGAAAACTGGAGGGTCTCATGCTTCATTGCTTATGTGGGTTGAGCTGGTAGGTGATGGGAGAGTCAAAAATGTGTTCTCCATCTGTTACCTGTAGCAGTCTTACTACATGCTGCCAATAAACATAAAAGGTTCTGTTAAATTCTCTTAGTGGCTCTTCTTGTTTCATCAGTTTCATACTAACATCATTTTCTTGACAGCACCTATCAGAAGGTAGAGGAGGTGGAATCTCTCTGCCTGCAACATCGAATAAGCAATATTTTAGATCAATTGAATTGATTCCTCTGTTTATTTTCCTCTGAAAATCCTCTGTTTAATCAGAATTATAGGTGCCACTCCCAAAAAACCACAGTGCAACCTCCAGGCTCACAATTACCTCAGCTGCTGTATTTGTAATATGAGGCAGACCCTGTTGTTTCAATCCTGAACTGCTCTGCCACCTCTAACAATATCAAAATCTGTGGATTGTGAACTGTGGTTTCAAGTGCAAGTAAACTTCAACCACTTGAGTAGTGCAGTAGGCTAAAGATAGAACTTGGTTCTTCCACCTCCATCTTGTGTTTCTGTTACTAAGTGGTCCATTTCTTCCCTATGCCACTAGGATTCCTTTCATTGGTGCTTATCAAATTCCCTCCAAATTGCTGTTAATTGTGTGAATCTCTCCAGCCTGACTCCTACCTTCTGTGGAAAGTACAAGTTGCTGCCATGTTTTTGCTAGTATTTTGTCTTGAGTTTCAGTCAAATTAAACACATCCTTTTTTCCAGGTGAAATGTGCATCTCTTTAAAAAAAAAAAAAAAAAAAAAAAAAATGAAGTCATTTTAAGGAAGTCCAGAGTAAGCATGTTGCAGAAGGAAGAGCAGGATGTCCGTAGGAGCATATGATCTGTGACAGAAATAACTCAGACATTGGGTTAAAGGGGATGATGTTATCATTAAGTTATAAAACAATGTTAGCATCCTGTTTTGTCATATTCTAGGATGTCAGAGAACTAAAATTCAATAAAGTGAGTGAGGTAGGCCTTTTCATACTTTTTTTGTATTATCTGTTCAGAGTAATCTGGGAGTGGCATATATGTATATCTTGAAAAATGTTTTATCTGTGATCTCATTTATTTCACAGGTAGGTAGCAATTTAACATTGTAGTTACGGAGAATGTTAGGACATAAAAAGTACATAAATACAGATTTTGCTTAATAAAGGCTTGCTTGCTTGCCCTGGTATGCTCTCTGCCAACTGCTAGGCATATGGACACTTTGTCAGTTCCATTTTGGCATAGGTTTTAAACATACACAAACAACTTCAGCTTTGCTTCTTGACTGGGTCACTTGAGCCTTTTATTAGAACTTAGCTGATGCTTCCTGACACACTGGGACACACTGGGCTCTGATCAGAATTCCCGATGAAGTTTATGGTAAATTGTTGACTTTGGTAGAAGTCAGATTGAGTTTGAATGTTTGAAGGTGCTGATTCAAAAGAATAAAAGACAAAACCCCCACCAAAACCCATAAATACCTCCCATCTAGGTATGAACCTGGCGATTTTCTAATACAGAGTCCTAATTTTATAAGCAATTTACGATTCACAAGCCTCAAAATAGCCTTACAGGTAACTAGCTGTTTTCTAAAGCCTTTAAATCAGGAGGAAGAATATAATAGTTATGCTCAGCAGATTCTTGTTATACATCAAAGAATGCTTTGAGGTGAATGCTACTTACTGTACTCCAAAGGTGAAGTGTTGGAAAGATCAAGATTATAGGTCAAAGCTATAAGGCTTGCTCATATACTTCTCATACTAGAAGAATTTAGATACAGCTTCAGCGATGACCTGGTGAACACTTCCAACTTGCCATAGTAATACATGAACGTGTTTTCCAGAGTTTAGAACAGAGTTGAAATTCTTCATGTCATTGCTATTTGAATGTTGTCTCAGTGGGTAAATTTCACATGCTGATCTTTAGATGTTTAACTCTTGGTGACCATGGTTGAAGACTTCAGTATATCAGAATGGTTGATTATCTGAAGCCCCTTGGCTTGCCTTTTTAATTAAATTGTGTTGGTAAAATGGGGGAATGTGGAAATACACAGTAAATATCTGCTGATGCCTCTTGAGCTGAGATCTCTGTTTTGAAGAAAAGGTCAATTAACCACCTTCAGAGTCCAGAGGGAAAAAATGGACCATGCAATCTTACTACAGCAGTAATTTGTTAGTATTCATCTATGAAAAATTAAGTAAAAGTTACTTCTCTACAAAAGTGAATACAATTCCTTAAAAAGGGGAAAATTTAACTTTGTGACCCAACCCAGAGATCATGATGTCTTCAAGGCTCTGCTTTGGAATTAAATGTTGAGCACTGCCAGATGCCAGACATCGGGAAGAGGCTGAGTTTTGTCGGCAAATGGGATCTGCAAGTTAATTGGTGTTTTCTGCAAGCTTCTGGCTGTGAAATGAAATTGGAAGCCCTTTAGCCACATGGATAATACAGGACCTGAATACAAATGTCACATGTCACCATCAGGGCCCACTGTGAAACAATAGTGTTCCCACTTGAATACTGCACCATTACAGATCATTTAAATATGGGGATTACATTTAAACTAAAAACCCCATTTGCCTTTTACTGCAATTTAAATGTCCTTTTAGCAAAAGCTAAGTGACAAATTAAATGAAAAAAGTGCCCACATTTTTAAAGCTGTAATGCAAAACAACCTTTTATTGGTTCTCATGTGCCACGAATGAATCATTATACTTGTCAACCCTAAACCAAGCCATAATTGGAGCAGCTACTGTTATCAAAGTGGGGCTGCTCTTGTGACAGCTTAATAAACCTGAAACTGTTAAACTAAATCCCAGATGCTTAATCTGATGAAAGCAGTCAAGTAGAAGAATCTAAGACAAGTATCTAATGCTTGGTGGAGTGATGGAGCCCAACAGCTTGTCAACATGTAGATTAGGATCAGATTTTTTTTTGTTGTTTTGGTAAACTACCAATTTCAGTATCTTTATATCCTCTTGCTTGTCTTTGTGGTGAAGAAACTTCAAGTAATATGCATGTTTCAAAACAAACACTTCTGGTAGATTTCCTCAATTTTGCTACTTAAGAACCATTTAAGGGGGAGGAGAGCTGGTTTCTTAAATCAAGGATTAGTTTCTTGTGGAACAAAAATATGACGGCTGTGTTGTGGGGAAGAGGATGTGTCCAAAGAGCTCTTACGAGGTAGAGCAGTGGATAAAATTGGTGAATGTTTTCTCAGTTTGCATCATGGTGATCCTGGTCTCTGATCCTCTTATTTTATGACATGAGTAGAACGTACAAGCTATTCTGTACTTCCAGCTGGGTAGTCTCCACATTTCAATGAATAAGCTTCTCCTGTATCTCAACCACTTGGTATCTAAAGTTTTTAAGTGTAGGAACCTCTCACAATGTTGCCATGAGCCTCATTCATGGGTTAGAGCTTTCTTAGGTGATGTCCTTAGAATCCTGTTACATGTACTAAATGGTTTGTTGTCATAAAGGTATTTCCTGAGCAGAGTGGCATGTCTTTGCCTTAGTAGTTCTAGTAGTTATATTTCACTAGTACTTAGCCCTGTCATGGGCCACTTTTTAAATACTGGAACAGCCTGATGGCCAACTTTGAGTTCACATTTGCTGATATTTTGACCACTTCCTGGATGATACATTTTTTGTGTTAAAATTTAAAACTATAATTTTACAAGATCATGTCACGTAGAGAAATAGTACAATATATTTTCTGAAGGATCATGCCTAATTTTTATTAGTAACACTTTGTGCCTCACCTAAAACTTAATGCTAAATGTTGAGTTTGGGTCAAGAATTGTTACAGATGAGAGATTTAATTACAACTTTGCTATGAGCAAACTAATGATTGAATGTTAAATAATGTTTTTGAGGGTTTTTTTATTTGGAAACTACTCTGAATTTTTCTGATAAAGTTTATATTAATCTTGAAAATACCAAGTTAGATTCTCTTAACCTTAACTAAATAAAGCTCTTCTCCATCTATAATTCTATCTTGGGCATTCCTTCCCTTCACAATTAGAGATGCAAACTTGCATGAATGGGACATGCCATCTCTTCTAAACAGATTATCTCTTCTTAGTACTTAAGTGGAGAAGGAAAAAAAGGACAAAAGCAGCTAGGGTTGTTGCCAGTATGCGCCTTGAGAAATTCCTTCTTGATGACAAATTTGGTGACTACTTCAGGGCTGCTATGAAAAAGCTTCGCTAAAGTTAAGCATTCATTACTGGTTTTGTGCTCTAATACCATTTTTCTGGAGCTTCATACTTTGTGCAATCCCTTTTTAGGGTCAGCTATGCAGTGGAAACCTTCACTTTTCCTCATATTTTATGGTAGTTCAAAAATGGTACAGCAAGGCACTTAAGCTTGGCACTGAAATTTGAAACTTACGTACATATTTTCATGATTTCTTTGAGTGTCCCAAGTTCTATTTGCATCATGTTCTGCCTGAAAGCTAAGGAGAGTACCAGTGCCCTGCTTGTAGAAAATAAACATAAAATTTTTAAGTTTAGATTAATCAGTTGGACATAATACATTTCTAACCTTGAAGTTGAAGCTGTAAGAACACCTGTGTTTCAAAGAAGGTTAGATGCACCATGCTCTGCACCATTTCCCTTGGCCTTTCATCATGGGACTCCTAGGTAGACTGATACATTAGACATATTTATGTCTTCAAGTGTATCATCCAGTAGGCTGTCTTTGCTTAATTGATAATCCTCTTTTGTTTAGTCTTAGCTGCCATGGTTGTGGTTGCCATATAGTTATAAAATACGTGTGTCTTCAATTCATGAACTTAAGGTTACCTCTGCTCTTTCACAGAATAAGCTGTTAATATACGTCAGTGTATTTGTATGATTTGTCTTATTAGAGGCACTAAAGTTAGCAGTACTTCTGAGTTAGTGTCACAAAACATTCTTGCTGTTCTAAGGCCTGAGTTACAGATGACAACTTATTGCTCTCATGGCCTTGGAGTGTCTCAGTTGTTGCTGTCACCTTCATTTTCCCAGTGAATGGAGCCAGGCTGCAGTTCCATGAAGATGAGTTCTTTCCATCTTCTCTGAGGAAGATTTCCTTCTTCCTTCATTATTGGCATGTGTCATAATGGTAATTGAAATGAGGGTATATGAGGCCAGAGTATGACAGTGAGTCGGAGCTGTTTTTTTCAAAGAGGGTGTTCTTTCCTGTGGCATTTATCAGGTTTGAGGAATAATAGTGAAAGTAATTAACTTTAGTCTGTAAGCATAGCTTGAGGGCTGTATTTTTAATGCTATACAGAAAGTTTGGGTTTTCATATAGTTAAGTTGAATGAAAAGTACTTTTACAAGCAGGAGCCAAATTTCTTGGAAGTACCCACATTAAAACAGGTTTTGAAGTTTTTATTCCTAAGGTGTTGAACTGATTTACTTACTAATATCCTATAAACTCTTCTGTATTGGAGCTGGTGTAAAACTCATTGCAGCCCTAACTGTGGAAGTATGATGAAGGGCAGAGATGAGCCCAAGCTAGTACTTAGCACTGCTTTTCTCTTTCTTCTCATTCTTTAATACCTTGGTAACATTAAGCTACCATTTAATTTTCCTATACCACTTCTAGTAAGTACCAAAGCTAGAGAGAAGTAATAGATATATGGAGAGAAATTACTGAATCTTTACTGATTTCTCTGAGCTTCACCGTGGTCCAGCAATCTAGCCTTGTGATATTTTCCAGTTTTCTGTCATGAGTGGATACTGGAAGAATAACCGTAAAATTGGAAAAGTAATTTAAAGTGAAGAGTGCAAGAATCTCAGTCTACTAGGGTCTATCAAAGCATGACAGAATAAATCCTTCATAATTTAACATGCCTGTGTAGACTAAAAATTGGATAGGGAAGACACTTCTGCTAAGCAAACAAGGTTGTTGAATATTATAATTGGAGCTGGTCAGATTTAACTAGAAGACTAGAAATAAGCTTAGAATTTTCAGTTGTGGTAGCTAGGCAGTAGATCAACAAACCAGGAGCTGTGCTAGATTCTTGTATTAGGAATCTTAATTGAAGTATGCTGTTTTTGTAAAAACTTGTCTTCCAGTCCAAAAGCAATTGTTAAAAGTAACTCAGGAAATCTTAAGAGTAGGAAGGAATTCAGACTAGACAATCAGAATGTGTTTTTCTGGCTAGTTACTGTCGGTTATTTACATTCTGTGAGCATACTTCTGGCAATCATATTTTTTTAACTTCCCACTGTGCAAGGAATTGTTTCCACTTGCTCTATTTCATTAAAAAAGAGAGGTGTTTTCATCCCTTTCTTTTATGAATGTCTTGTTTTGCTTGATGAATGTACCAAACTTTACAATTTTGCATCTTCCTAAAAGATATGAGAGATTAATTAATCTCAATGATAAATTTACATACAGGTAGGTTAATGTATTTATAGTTAGTAGTCATGTTAACTTTTCTTCTGAAAATTGTCAAACTCTCTGAAAACAGACTGTGACTGCAGAGAGTGTATTACCAGTTAAAAGCTGGATAAAATATCTGATCTCTATTTTGGGGAGGAGCACATGTTGTCTTAACCACCTAGTTGTAAATACTTGCAACTACTTAAAATTCTGAAGAATCATATTAAGATGCTTATAAAGGAGTGTTTTCAGGCTATTTGTGCTAGTATTAGGAGTGGGTTTATCTTCAATTGATTATCTGGGAACAAATGAATGGTTTTATGAGTATTAGGGAGATAATCAGTGAGATTCATTTACAGCTTTACACATTCGTCTAGCTTTGTAGACTAAATAGCCCCTAACTTGCTACGGTGGTTAGGTTTTAAAGGTGCTATAGATGCATAGACTGGCATCTAATGGATCCAAAGTGCTCTCTTAGGGAGATTGTAATCTTAGGCTATGATACTGTAAACTTCACCTTTCAAGCAGATTTCTGTTCTCACATGATGAAACCCTTTTGTCAAATGCCACAGTGTCTGCAAAGATGCAGCAGTTTTTGAAACTAATTCAGACAGGCATAACCCAGAAAAAGGGGCTCATGCAAACTGACAGAAGTGCTTAGTTCCTTTTTCCATTGGGCTAAAATTTGAAAATGTAGGAAGATGAGAACAGGAGTTTTTTGTTACTCGACACACAGAGATCAGAGCATGTAGTTGATGATGGCTTAGAATAGAATCTCAATATATAAATTAATGCCTGTTTCCTTTCACCCACATGCTGTGTGCCTTTAACCCTTGAGGCAGCAGTATGCAGCAAGAGTGAAAGGGAAACTGAAGGAATTAGGCATTTTTTGTCTCTGGGTTACACTTTCATTTTCTCTAATGCACATTCAGAGTTTAGTGTGCAGAAGGGCAAGGATTCCCTCTTGCCATCAGTGCTGCAGGTAATCTATTGCATTAATCAGCCAGCGAGTGTGAAATGCATGGGGAGTGATTATACTATCATACACAATACAATCAGCATGAAGCACTTGTCAAGACCAATACATCAAAGTTTAATTCAGTAATAGAATGAATTAGAGCAAAATGAAACATTCTGTTCTCCAAGAAACACAGCACCCACAGAAAGCCTTTTTTCTGAAGGCTGCACAAAGAAACTGGAATGCATTAAAGAATTGTTTTTATGAATAAAATTGCAACTTGGATCCAGCTGAATACTTTTCCTTGGGGTTCTTACTGAGGAAAGAACAGCACTGAAGTGCTTTGCCTATCTTCACTATTCCCTAAAAGCAACTGTTTAATTGAAGGAGTCTTCCGTGGGACTTCTGATTATGCTTTGTTCTAATGGAGATCGCTCTGTGCCTGCAGGAAGGAGGTGGCTTTGCCAGTCATTCTGAAGGCACTTGTCCTTCTTGTTGAGAAGCAATAAATAAATACCGTACGCTACCTTCTTTGAGACTTTCAAGTGGCTGTCCCAGTGAAAGTGCATATATGTTTAAAAACCAGATGTAAACCACTTCACAGTTCTTTGCTGACACTTCTACTCTAAAGAGGTCGTAGGTACTGTCTCCTAGTATTGTTTCTGTTCTGGCATGCTGGGAAATGATTCTTTTGTAATAGAACTGATTAGGCTTACATGGGGCACAGTGGCAAGTGTGCAGCAAGTGCTGAAGCTGATTTGTCTGTTGCGTGAAAGGAACAGTCTTGACTACTTGGCTCCCATTTTATTTATTTTTTTTTAAATGATCAAATGTTACAAATCTGGTAGCTATGGGATTTTATTTTTTTTAAGAAAGAGATGTGCATTAATGGGAAAGGCAAATAAATGTCACAGATGCGCATCTGTTTCCTGCATATTTTAATTTTGCAAATGTATGGATTGATCTTAAGTATATTAAATGTAAAATGCCAAAGCAAAGGCCAGATCTCAGCCATTGATTACAGAGGTATTGTAAATGAGAAAATGCTGACCCAACCTTAGCTACACAGCAGCCCTAACAGGGTAGCATAATAATTCTGGGAAGAGCAGATTTCTTGGGAAGACCATAATCAGTCAAACAGAATTGTACTCTGGATCTTCAATCATGGTCAATGTCCTCGCCTCCCACTAAACTGTTTCCATCACACCACCTTCCCATTTACTGAGATGAGTAAAATGTAATGGGATTTATGAAAACTGAGCAATGCTTGATCTTTCAGGAGGGTCCGTGTGCATTCCTTGCACTTCCTTTGGCTTCATGAATACATACATACACAGGATATTCAGTTATTACAACATCTACTTTTACAGTGACAGCATACTTCTTAATGGTTTTAAGTTTACATATTTAAATCCTGGTCATTGTGAAGGCATGCTGTCCCTTTCTCCCTCATGAATTCAGAGGTATGGATGTCTACTGAGAAACACAAAAGTACTGATACCCCCTTGTATGTACAAGGAAGGCATGCATTGTGTAAAGCAGTAATGTAACCAATTTTTTTGTGATGTGAGGCACAGTAAAGATGAATGACAACTGCGCGTTTTCAAGAGGAGAGCTGTCTGAACCAAAGGCCTGTTTTGGCAAAGCTGACTTTTTCCAGGTCAAAAGGATTAGTGGTTGAACCAAAATTGGCAGTTCCTCACTTCAATATGACAATTCTAGTATTCATTCCCTTGTGAAGTGAATATCAAATTGCAGTTGTAGCATGTCTTATTTTCCAGTTATCTTCTGGGAAAAAACTTTTGTATGTTGGGTTGTGATCATTTTGCCACTTTGCTGTGAGAAGTTTTATGTTGGAAAGACGTATGTCACAGTCAAGGGATCCAAATCAGAAATTTACTTTTGGTTTAGTAGTATGTAGTTTGAGGGGGGAAGATGTGTCAGCTTGCTGAGAACAATCTGGAAAGATACCCAGTGCCTGGGGAAAGGGAGACGGGAAGAAGAGAGCAAGCTGTGTTAGAGAGGAAAACAGAGTATGTAAACACAAACATTCTCTGTTTTTTTTTCTTCATTTAATAAGACACTTTTGATATTGCAGGTGGCACTGGTGACATCATTACATCTAGTCAAACAGGTAAACTTGAGAATGCCAGGAATTTTGGGAAACTTCAAGTGAAGACTTAACTGTCAACAACAGTTTTCAGGCTGAAGTCACTGGAAATGGATTTAGACACCTTCCCCCCAAATTACAAGTAGCTGCCTTCCATTTTTCCATAAGCTTTATCTGTAGTAGGGGCTAAGTGTGATCAGCAGTTTCCCTGTATGGGAGCCATTAGACAGAAAATAGAGAATCTCTTGTTTGAGGCCAGTGTAAGCCTTCAGGTGGGTGGTGACATTTAAGGGCCAGCTCAGGGGGGCTTCCACTGAGCAGCATCAGTGAAATAGGCAGTATATCCTTCACACTCCTTCCAGTTGGCATGTAAAAATCTGGTCACAAGTCAGCGCTTTCCTCGGACTTCTTAGTGCTAGAAGCAAGACAGGAACCAGTGAATTGAAAGAGCCTGAACAGAGCAGCTGTCAGGGGAGGGGGAAGGTGCTTAGGGAACAGGAGGAGGAAAAAATAAGAATACAGGCAAACACACATCAAGGGAAAAAAAAACAAACAAAAGAATCGCACACATAAAAACCCCAACCAAAAAACCTAGAAACCCAAATAGGCTGAAGAGTGGGGTCATTGGCATTATGTATTCTTCTCCCAGATGGTAGCCTTTGTAGCAGTACAGGAGCTGAGCCTGAGGCTCTTTCTGTTCCCTTCACTTCTGGTGGGAGAGTTTTGTCTCACACTTCTCCTGCAGGGAAACGGCAACTGTGAAAGCTGGGTGAGAGCTCTCAGATGTGCATGCAGCTCTCCCTGAAGTCACGGGGATCAGGGTGCAGTTGGGCTTTATTGAAATTTTAAGTGGTTTGTGTGGGGTTTATTAGTAATACACTTGTCCTTGTGATTAATTTGCATAAAAATAGCCTGGGTTTCTGAAACAGTCACTGCTAAAAATGTAGTTATGCTTGACATAGTTTCCCTCTTTAAACTAAAGAAGTTTTTAAAGGAGTTTGGTACTTGGGGTTATCTCTTCCCTCTCCTGCCTTTGAGATGTACCCCACGCAAAGGCTCAAAGGCGAGTGAATTCCTTTGCCTCTAGTGGTGTTTCTGTGATATGTAAAAAGAAGAGGCCACTCAATTTGTAGGGACATGATGTAAGCAGTAATGTGTTCCACCTTGCTGGGTGATTGAAATATTTACCAAATGTGGTTAAGGTATTCAACTTTGCTCTGGCTACAAAGTATCAAATTATCTTTTTTTTTTTTTTTTTTTAATTAGATGCAGAGGTACAGTGTCTCCTTAGTGCCCTCAAGAGATACTTGATTTTGAAAATAAATAAGCAAGCCCAAGTTAACTTTTCTCCAAGGCTTCCAATATGCCCCATCTTTTGTTTTGCTTTGCAGATTACAAGAAATGTAGTAATTCTGTCTTGGGCAGTGCTGAATGCATTGATGCTTAATAGTAAGAACCAGTTGTAATTTGACTCTGTTTGGAGAGTGAAGCATGTTGACGAGTGTGTTCAAAGAAAGTCATATGATTTGATTTTAAAAGAACTTTTTAAAAAATAGTATTCACCTAATTCACTCCCATGGCAAGTTTTAGACACTTTAAAAACAAAAGCAAAAAACAAAAACAAACCCCAAACCACTTGCTGTACTGTATTTAACTACTGTGGAGTAATAATCTGCAGTACTGTAGTAACTCATGTTCTGCACTGTACAATATCGTATTTTGTTGTGGTTTTCAGATTTCTTTGCTAGGACTTCCCCATTTCATGTTGGTCTGAGTAACAGGGGACCTGCAACCTTAAGGATCAAGCTGTGTTTTCCACTGGCTCCTGTGCTGTGGCATGCCAACATGCTGAGTTACTTTAGGAATGAATGTAATGTGATGGCCTGTTCTCTGGGTATCCGTTTTGCTTTCTTAGTTAGCAAAAAAATACTTGAATGTGAGAATTTTATTATCTTAGGAGAACCAGCTTCAGGTTTTTGTTGTTTTTTTTTTTTTTCCAGCCTGTTGAAAAAATGAAGATTGCATAGTTTAAGCGTATTCTCTAAATTTCTTGTAGTGTATAAGGCATATTCTTAATGAGCAAATGAACTGTTGCTGAACAGTACTTTCAGGTGTCTTCATGCTTCTGTCAAAGTTCATGGTGATAAAGAGACAGCTGATTTAGAGAAAAATCTTTGCATTTGCAAATTGTTGCTGGAGACCCTGATGTATTTATGCTTGCCCTGCTGTGTAGTCTCAGGGAGCGGGTTCCAAAGGGGATGGTGTGTGTGAAATGTCAGTACAAATTAGCTTTCCCTTCAAGATCTGTAAACATCAAATATAAAACAAGTTTTCTAGTGTAACCAAATTACTGAAGTAATTGCAGGAAAAATATCTTATTCCTATTAGACTGCGCAAAACCAGTGTTTACTGAATCTTTGAGACCCAGATGTGTTTGGGACCGAGTTACACAATCAGCAGTACTTCTGCTGGGTTCTGAGTGTGGAAGTATATGTTTACAAAATACATGTCTTACTAATGCACTTCTTGGGTTCCTGTAATGTGAAGCTGGAAGATACGTAGATCTTGTTTGTAGAAAACAAGATTTGCTTCTGGTACAAACTGGTCATTTCCTGCTGTAACTTTATGTGAATTCTTGTTTGCTTTTAACTGACTGATGTTCCTGTCTGATGAGCCATACATTGTGAACTCTGGATTTTCTAATACAAAGGATTTTGTAATGCCTTTTAATTGAGAAGGTTGGCTTGGTACTGTCTTTCAACTGCTTCAGAGGGGCCACACCAGCTCCAAGATCCTGCATTGGGAATTCAGTCTGCCTGGTGTTAGGCATAGCTGGGAAGCAAGCAGTGTAGCCTTTGAGGGGAGAAAAGTGTTATAGTATAGAAGTTTGGAATTAGTCATTGGCTACTGCGTTTTTAATAGAAAACATAATTTAGCAATTTTTTTAAAATCAGGTGCTCTGTGGATGTGTATAGTCTTAAATCCCCACTGCAAGCTGGAGCAGAAGGCCAGTTGGCTAAAACAGCTGAAAAAATGGAACAGTGTGGATGTTTGTCCCTGGGAAGATGGAAACCATGGAAACGAGCTGCCCAATTTAACCAATGCTTTGCCTCAGGGTGCAAATGCTAACCAAGGTGAGCCTAAACATATGCACTGACTGCAACATATAGTATAACCTCTATCTTACATACTCTAGCCTTGCAGAATTCAGCACTCTTTCCTGGGACAAGTAACTTTCTTGTTGAGGATTGACCAGCCAAAATTATTTTCACTAATATTATCCTTGGAGAAAGGATAAATAGGTGTGGTTTTCGTGCTGGGGCTGCAATGTCTTCAAAGCAAGTATTTGTGTATAGTTAGGTCTTTTAACTTTTCACTTGGTGCTTCTAAGTACATGTTGCATGAAAAGTGGATGTCCTTGAACTATATCATGTAAAAGTAAAAGTCTGTTTCTTTGCTTGACTATAAACTTGTATTCCCTCTGGTGTCAGGGTTTTTATTGCAGTTACAAAGCCTTTGATACCTATTTAAAGAGAGATCTGTTGAAACTGCGTTAAACTTGAGTGTGTGAGAAACTAAATCAGCTATCTGTGGGATATGCTCTGTATGTGCAGTCTTCACTGCCAGGTGTGGGGGGGGTGCAGAGGCAACACTGCTGTCTTGGAGAAGGTGTCTCTTCTTACTTGATATTATGCTTTTTAATCTAAAATGTTGTTATCGAATCTGACAGAAGCCTTGTCCAGTCCTCTTCAAGCAAAGATGACTGCTTTGCTAATAACTGGGGAAGATGCAGGATATTTACCTACGGAAAAAACCCTCATAATCCTCAAAACCCTCAGTATTTTGATATGTATTTAATTGAATTATAATAAAGTTAAAATCAAATGCTTGGAAGATGACAGATTTGGACTTAGGTGGGGCTTTCCTTGTTTCTTTTTCTTGGAAGATTACCTCTGAAGGAAATAGATTAGGTTCATTTTAAAATGTCACAGCTAGCTGGGAGCAGAAGTTCATTCAGCATGTAACTCCCTACAGAGGTATTTTGTTTTCTCCATCTCGTGATGTTCAGCCCAACCTGGACAGGCTAGCATGAACTCTGACACAGCGTCTCAATGTTCATAGACATAGTGCCATGCTGACTGCAATTTTGCCATAGGAAAATGTCCAGAAAGGATTATGTCAGTCCTGTGGCCTTAGTACCTCACTTTCTTTACAGTATTGGTATATGTTCATGACAAAAAAAAGTACTCAAAGTTAATATCACTTCTCAAAGAAAACAACTAGAAACTTTCCATGCGATGTTTCTCCATCCCTCATCCTGGCAGCTCTGGGTCTGAGGAGGAAAGAAGCTGAGGATGCTTGCGTAGCTGTGTGCCATGTACTTCCTAATTTGTTTTTACGGGAGTTCGGTACATGCTGTTGAATGTCCTTCATCTCTAGCTGTTCCCTCTGCAAAGTCCTGTTTAGCATCAGCCATGCTGGTTTTTAGATCTCTCTCTGAGTGCGAAGTGAATGGTGCCCACTTCGTCTGAGCTGTTGGGTAATAACAGGATGTGGAATGTCATCTGTGGGCTGCTTGTTTGCAGAGGGGGGCAAGGCAGGCTGCTGTCGGTTGGGGGTGGTGGTGAATAGGCAGAAGACAAGAATACTGAAATACCGATTCACATATGAATGAGTAAAAGCTGATGCAGCTTTCTGAACTTGTGAAAATGACAGATTCATCGAACAGGCCACATCGGACAGTGTTCACTCGAGCCATTGAGGCGTGCGATCTGCACTGGCAGGACAGCCATTTACAGCACATTATCAGCAGTGACCTATACACCAACTACTGTTACCATGACGACACTGAAAACTTGCTCTTTGACTCTCACGGGTGGCCCCTCTGGCATGGTAAGTGGCTAAACCGGAAAGACGTTTCCATGACTTGCTGCTTTGTTCGTTTTCTAT
>NW_020799142.1:14842010-14863250 GCF_003259725.1 Athene cunicularia | reverse complement strand
GGGGGGCGTGCGGTTGGGAGATGAATGAAAATCCTGGCAGAAAGAACAGAAGCTCCCTTGAAATGCTGGCTCAGAAGTAGTCCTTTAAGTCTCTCTTGCATAGTTTAAAAAAAAATAAATCATACAAACAACAAACAAACAAAAAAGCCCTTTTGAGTAACCTAGCAAAACAGGCCATTGCAGACATGGAAGCATTGCTATTCCTCAACTATTTTTTCCATTTTAGAACATGTTCCTACAGCCTGTGCGAGGGTGGATGCATTACGATCTCATGGATACCCACGAGAAGCACTGAGGCTAGCAATAGCTATTGTTAATACCCTAAGAAGGCAGCAGCAGAAACAGCTGGAAATGTTCCGGGCTCAGAAGAAAGGTAAATGTGGCAAAGGAAATAACACCACCAGACTGAGACTTTGCATGAGAAAACCAGTGTTGAAACTAAAGTGAAAGAGGTGACTTTTAACTCTTCCAGTTCAAATGATCATAGTGGTGATGTCACATTCTGGATGTCAGAGGTTTTCTTTACACTTACAACTATTCATGTACTACAAACATACAATTCATGCATTACAAATCTTCCTTCAATGTAACAACACATTAATACCCATGAACTAGGGATATACCAAATCCATGTACTATCAACATACCCTCCATGTACAACAACTAACCTATTCATGCCCCAAACATATAACATTGAATGTACTAAGCATCCTACTCCCAACCTAAGGCATATCCTCCTAGTCAACAACTCTACTTTGAAGTCTCAATAAAGCAATAGTCCCACCTTAACAGCCACCTCAGACCTAAACCATTCCCATCCTCGAAAATATACCTAATATCCTTATAGTGTACAGAAGTGCTTCAATACAACTTAAAGAATGGTAGCTGTACATATCAATTACATATTTCCTGCTGTCCCGGTTTCTGAAGAACAAGGTTATCTATTAATTTAGCTTCTCACGTGAAATTAGCAACCCGGTGTCAGTAAGATCCATCACACCTAGCTTCAGGCCCATTCTTTCCCCCTAAACCCCTCGCCCTACTTGCACTTCTGCGCCTCTGGTTCCTATGAGTTGTAAGCTGTGCAGGACAAAGGTTCTGTTCTGCCTTTTGCAATATGTGTGGTATGATGAAGCCCTTATCCCAATCATGGTTTTGGTTGCACAGTGAAAATACTCACCCTGTGTAATTTACAGGCTTGTAAACAGAGCTTTGCATTTGGCATGTCAGGTGTTTAAAATTTTTTTTTTTGTATGATATGTAATTTAGCTGAACTGTATGTTTCTGAGGTGTAAGCTTAAAGCTGACTTTGAAAGTAACAATGAGGCAAGGTCTGCACTACAGAAATTCATCAAATTTAGCAGTTTGTTCCAAAAGTCTCTTACCATGCTTAAAATGTTAGTTTTTCTGGATAGAGATTACACTGGTTTTTATAAAATGTTCTGTGGTATTTCTCTAATGAGCACTACCCCTACTTTTTTTGAAGGAACCTTCTTTAGATGCAGTTTTTATGCCATGTGATCCTTGCTACCCAAAATAATCCTGCATTGAATTTTGTTGTTAGTTTGAAGAGGCAGTGGCAGAAGGGGATGGCTCTGTGGTTAAAGAATGAACATGGAAAAACTGGAATTTTCTCAGCTGCTACAAGAATACCTTAATTAAAGCTTTATTTTAGGTCTTCGTTTCTCCTCTTTAACTATGTGTATTCTTACACATTTTAGGCAATAATACCAGTGTGAAGTCGTATGTGTCAGTTTTTCAAGTGTGTCTCTTCTGTGCAGGTGTTTTCCCAGAAATGAGCTTTTAGAAGGCAAAGTAGACACCTGACTGAAAAAAAAAAAAAAAAAAATAGCTGGCAGTTCCAATGTGCCTCCATTTTTTTTTTTCTTTCCCATGGTACCTAAGGAATTAAGTTTTTTTGAGTGCTGTTCCGGATCCTAGATTTGAACAAAACTTAGAAGTCCTTTGTGTTATTACTTAGTAGAATTTAAGTATTTTATCATGTAATGTGTCTCCTTAACGACTGTTCCCTTAAAAGCTTTGCAGCTTTTCTAGCTTCTCAGACTATAGGGGTAACAAGAGAGGGGCATGATTATGTGTGTGGGAGGTGTGTGTGTGTGTGTACACCGCTGGCAGGTGTGAAGTGTCAGCAGCAAGGGTCTCCTGAAAGTATGCTGATTGTAGTACCGCTCCTTTTCATTAACAGTTGCTAATGAAGTATCTAGATATTTAGTACTTTAAGTTGCTTTCCCAGTGAACAGTTCCTATAGTTGTCAACTAATATTATGCTATTATAAATTAAAAATTGAGTGTATGAAATGTGATCCATCCTCCCCCAAAACAAAGAAGTTTTTCTATGTTGTCACTCACTGCTTTTTTATTTTTTTCCTCTTATGTGTGAAATTTTTCAAAACCACTATTTCAATACTGTAAAACGTGCGGTCTTCTCTAGGCAGATGAATTCTGTTGCTACAGCCTAGTTTTACGTTTTAGTTCAGCAAACACCACGTGCTCCTACTTAGCTTTTATGCATGTGACTGATCCTGATGTCTGTGGAACGACTTGCGTGATTTAAAGTTAAATGTCTATGACTGGAGGACTGAAGCCTTTGTTTGACATGACAGGATGAAGCTTGTTAGTAGGCACAATAGAATAAAGAGAACATAAGTGAGTTAGTAAGAAGTCACTGTGATTAATCCTTTTTGGTAATATTACTTGCTTCTGTCATCTTTAGTACATGCCATTTGTTAGTAAGACAGTCATTTACTTCTTTGGTTTTCATATATCAATGGCTTCTTTAAAAAAAAAAACCAAACACCCTACTCTCCTGACAGTGTGGCTGTGTTTCATTATGTAGCCCCACACATTTTAACAGACAAGAAGCAGGATTTAAAAGCTTTGTGATAATATGTATGGTTACTCAGAAAGGTGGCACTTGAACAAGAGAGAGGGGAGGCAGGTACAAGTTAGTGTGTAACAGGCAGAGAAGCAGAGCATCCCTAATGACTTGTATACAGCTTTTAAATGTTGACCCATAATGCATCTAACATCATGATTCAGTTGTGTGTATGTCTAGGAAGAAAAAAAAATTGGGAGTTGGAGTCAATGGGGAGATGTTGCCATAAGAAAAAGGGATTTGGGGAATCTCTAATATCTGTTATCACAACTGCTTCCTTTAATTCACTGTGCTAAACAATTTTTTCATGTTCTAACTGAATGATGGATGAGTGTTACAAAACAAAGTATCTGTGAAGGTATTTGTTGACCGAAGTTTTAGAATGACAAAAAATGTACTTGATCCATTTAAAGGACAATTTTTTTCTTGTATACCTCATTTAAACATTTTATTCTTTTTAAGGGAGCTGTCATCCTGAGTTTATTACTTTAATAAATACTTAGATGCAGGATAAGCTCATGTTTTAATTTATTAGTTTGGAACGTATTTTAGAATATTTTCATTTATTTCAATGCCATCAGATTAACTTAAAATGTAAAAATGGTACTGTGTCTTTTTGAGTGAGGAAACTTGTGTATATTTTACAAAAAATCTTTGCTATAATTTTTCAGCAGACATTTTCAGAAGAGTTACTGATATTGAGTAAGAGATTTCAAAACACACTGCAGTTGAACTTTTTGACCCATAATACACTTTGCTAGTGCTCAGAATGTTTGGCTTTCTCTTTTTTTCATTTTTTTTTTCCTATTAACGTATTCACATGAATTCACCCTGAAAGATACTATTTTCTCCTTCTAATCAGAAGCTACTGGAAATATTTTGTACTGAGAGCATTTTAATCAGTTTTACTTTTATAATTGTTTTGAGGGGCTAACATGCACTCTCTTTTCCTCCTTCAATCTTTTCTGTCACAGAACTTCTCCACAGAGGAGTAACCTCAATAACAAATCTTGAAGGTTGGGTGGGACACCCTTTGGACCCTATTGGTACCCTCTTCAGTAGCCTGATGGAAGCCTGCAGGGTAGATGATGAGAACTTCCATGGATTTTCAGACTTCACGGGTAAGGCCTACTAAAGGAATCAACCTTCTATACATCTTCATTTACTGGAGGCATTTTTCTATCTTGCCTTTCTGAATCTGCTTCAAAGCCAGTGTTTTTATAGTATAAGAACTTATATTTGCATTCCTTAAGAAAACACAAGGGACAGAAAATGCTTAAAGTAAAATATGAAAACATTTAAAAAATTACCAATTGCTCATTCTTAAGACAATTCCATATTTCACACCTGAAATTAAACCAAATAAGACTTTATAGCAGCAGCAGCGCTCTCCACATACATTGCTCTGTCCTCTGAGAAACTGCAGGAAATCACAGAATTGCTGAGGATGGAAGGCACCTCTGGAAACCATCTAGTCCACCTGCTCTTCTCAGATCAAGGTGACCTAGAGTGGGTTGCCCAGGACAGTGTCCAGTTTGGTTTTGAATGACTCCAAGAATGAACACTGTACAACCTCTCCTGGCAACCTTTTGCAGTGTTCAATCACCCTCACAATAAAAAAAAGTGTTTTCTTATGCTCAGATGGAATTTCATGTATTTCAGTTTGTGCCCATTGCCTCTTGTCCTGTCACAGGATACCACTGAGAAGAGTCTGGCACTGTCTTCTTTACATTCTCCCATCAGATATTTATACACGTTGGTAAGATCCTCCTGAGCCTTCTCTTTTCCAGGCTAAATAACTCCACCTGTCTCATTCTCATATGAGAGATGCTGCAGTCCTTTAATCATCTTTGTGGGCCTGCACTGGATGTGCTCCAGTATATCCATGTACTGGGGAGATCACAGCTGGACATGACACTCCAGGTGTGGGATCACCAGTGCTCAGCAGAGGGAAAGGATCACCTCCCTTGACCTGCTGGCCATGCTCCTCATGCAGCCCAGGATGTTACTGGACTTCAAAGCTACAAGTGTACATAATACTTAAAACTGATGACAAAACACTTAAAACTGATCACATACACGGCCCATAAATGATATGAATTGGAAAGCAGTGTTGCAGTATTGAGACATGATTTGGGATAGGATGTATATGCCTATTTTAATTTCAGTATTTGCTTCCTAGAAGCTTAACTGATTAATTCCTTGTTCTCAGTCTCTTTCTACCTCTGCAGTAGCTTCTTATGACCACCTTATCTGTGTGGACAGAAACTGGATTCATTCCTTTACCTGCAGCTCTTTTATATGCACATCCACAGTCTTCTTGGAGCTTTGCCTCAAAACTCCTTTTATTCAATCAGATTTTCTTTGGTAAATTTCTAATCCCCAATTCTGGAAGAAATTTTAATTAAAAGAAATCAGAAATCAGATTCTTTTAAATCATAAAAATACAGAACAGTGTGTGTTGAAAAGTAACTTTCTCCTACACACTCATATACAATCTGCCAAATGCATTCAGCCTTCCCATTCGCTGCAGTTGTCTCTCTCCTTATATCCGTCCATTATAACTTTTTGTTCCCAGATTAGACTAAACTACTACAGGTTGGAATAGCGTTTTGTCATATGGTGTGTCTGTGAAGTGCCAAATGAATTGGTAATACTCTTTAAAGCAGTTTATGGCTTGGTCTGTGTGGAATTTACATGTAATCTTTACTAAAAGTAGGATTTCTAGTGTTAATAATACACATTTTTATCATAAATACAACTGTAACAAAGCCTAAAAAGAGCGCTAGTAAACAGGGAATGGTTTCAAGTTGTGGAGTTCCCAGGCCTATTGTATCTGCACAATCCTAGTATCTTCAGCCAAAATCTCTGCAGGTGTACAGCACCTTTCGCTTCCTCTTACACATCAGGGCTTTAAGGAGATACAGAGATGGGTGGGGGGAAAAAAAAAATTTACATGGATCTTCCAATTTTGGTTTCATTAACACAAAGCTGGAGAAACCACCTTTCTCTAAACCATGCAGTTTAAAAATGAAAACCTTTATTTTTACTTGAGTGGGTTATTTAAAACCTAATTGTTTTGTGTATTTCTGCTATGTGGAATTGGACGGGATATTTTAGATTGGATCACTGGATGTTGAGGTTGTGCTAATTTAAATAATTTTTTTAAAGTAATACTAATAGAGGAAGCATTTCTATATATGTCATTGTAGGCAGATTATGGGTTAGAATGATTTGTTGATGTGTTTTTCTTTGTGTCACCCCTTACAGAGAACATGGGGCAATACAAATCTTTGGAGTACCAGCACCTGCCTGCACACAAGTTCTTAGAAGAAGGGGAATCTTATTTAACACTGGCTGTGGAAGTAGCATTGATAGGGCTGGGACAGCAACGAATAATGCCAGATGGCTTGTATGCACAAGAGAAGGTTTGTCGAAATGAGGAGCAGCTCATTTCTAAGCTACAGGAAATTGAGTTGGATGATACTCTGGTGAAGATTTTTCGAAAACAAGCAGTCTTCCTATTAGAAGGTAGCTCAATATAGATGCTAACTGCTTCTTTAAACCGTCTGCACTTAGACAAGCACACAGAACTAGTACTGCTGTGGAAACTGCCTTATATACTTCTGATGTTTCTTTGAAATAGAACTGCAGCAAAATTTAGTTTCCAGGCGCTTAAGAAAATCAAACATACTTCACATATCCCATGTCTGTAGACATAAGGCATCTTTTGACCTATAAGCCTTTTGGTTTAATTTTAATTACGTTTTGTTCCTTAGATTTGTTGCTTGTCATGCTCTTTAAGTATTCTGATTATACAACCCAGGCTCACAGTTGAATAATACAGACATCAGTTACCATCAACAGTTATTGGGTAGAAAAATTCGAAGTGTTTCTTATACCCTGAAAAAGAGACTGGCAGCTTTGTAAATGTAGAAAGGTTTTTACCTCTCTTCCCAGGTGAAGAGCTCAGAAAATTCACTTAGAATTGCTGGGACAAAAATGTAACATTTTATTTGTAGCAGGTAGGAAAATTACTTGCTTTTTGACATTTATATCGTGTGTGAAAATTTAAATATGTTGTTAAATCTCGAGTCTTAAGGCCTGGTCTTGTGACTGAATTTTGACCAAGACAAACAATTTGTGTTTGGGAATTAGCTGGTGTGTTGCAATGAAATCTGTACAAAAAAGTGCATACTTTTGTCTTAGCTTTTAAAAAAGCTTAACATGCAGCACTTAAGCCTCATGTTCAGCGAGTAGTCTCATGGGTTCTGAGGTTGTCTTTTTGGTTTTCTTTAAATGAAAAAACTTGAGAAACCAATTAGCCAAAGGCATGGTCCAAGTTTTCAGTGCTTGCTCAAGGGATGGTGGGGAGTGTAGTACTGCTTTAGGTAAGTTGAGAAGACTGTAATACAGCAGTCAGGTTTTGCTTTTTTTCTGTAAGACATTTGTCTCTTAAAACTTCCTCTTTAATGGAAGAGGTCTAGTATGTTGTTTAGGGTTCTCTGCTTTGAGTCACTGTTTTTGCCCAGATCCTTAAAGACTTTGGTACCTACTGATGGTGCTATTTGAGAAGCCACACCATGGGGAAAGTTTCCATTATGGCATGGCTGTACTGCTGCTTTCTGGCCTTTGGACAAGAACAGCTGTTTGCCGGATCCAGCTATTAACCACGATACAGGGATCCTGTGGATTATAAAATCAATTTGCCGCATCTGTTTACTGGTAGGGATGTTTTATGAGGAAAAAGGCAGGATTTCCCTGATAATTTTAGTTTACTGAAATTCTGTTAATATTTTCTTAGAGTATTAAACAAGTGATCATAGCAGGTAACCTGCTAATATAACTACCTACAAAATTGCTGTGGTGAGCAATGTGCGATGATGGTTTTGTATTCCTGTGTGCAGAGAGATCTTTTGTGCAATAGCTTCAATTTACTCCAGGTTAGGCTGAAACTGCCAGCTCACATGGAGGAAGAATACTGCAGTGGTTTAAGATGCTAATCATATAAATTGTGGTTTTATAGTTAAAGTCCTGTAGATACAATAAAGAAAGCTTAATCCAATATTAAGCTGGTTTATATGCTGTTAATGCAGATTAATGCATGCTGTATGCAGTTACCATTTGAGTGCGTGGGAAAGCAGAATATAAGACTGTTTTGCAAGAACTGTTCTAATTTTTTGCTTGACTGCTAAGTTAATGGCAGAATATATTTTCATATAAATGCTTTGTCATGTATTCTTTGTGTCCTAACTGAGTTCCTGTCTGGACCACCAACTGGCAAACATATATGAAATGGCTTCTTTCACTGAAGCAATGCCAGCTGGGTTTGAATGGCTTTCAACTTCATTTTAAATGATTGAGACACACTGTCACCTACTAAATCTTCATTGATGTTTCCTCTATATTCAGCCCCAGTCTTCAGAAAGGCCCACCTATGGAGCTCAGAATTTTTTCATGCGTAGTGATTTTATCTTTGCATGTTGTGTGCTAAAGCATCAGTCAGAAAAACATTGCTGAAACAGCTTGGCTGTTTCTCCTCATCTGCTCTCCCCCGTCTGCTTCAGTATAGTCAGCCGTATTAGTTTGATCTGCTCCTGGAGGCATTTTAAATGACACAGGTGACTCCAAAGCAAAGCGTGCTCACATGGTCATCTATCCATCCATCCAAGTGTGGTGGGTTGGAGTCTCTAGTAGAAGTAGTAGTAGTAGTAACTTCTGGGACTGCTGGCTGCTATCTGTGCAATAATAGTCCAGTATTACTTAATGTAAAATTCTTATTCTCTATCTTGCAACATTTAATGCCTGAACCTCTAGTTGCTGAAGTCAAAAACTGTTTCACCCAGTTTTCTGGTTAACAGGGATAACAGTCTTAAGGTTGCAGGAAAGATGTAAAAATGGGCTTCATGTGCACCGTGAACATTCAGAACTCGGCAAGGAAATAGTTGCATTTAAACTTTTTTTGTTGTCAGTCTTGACTCTGCTGTTACAAAGTCGAAATACTAGACTATCTGTTCTGAGTGTGAGCAAAATCCATTGCCCCCAAAATGGGAACAGTTTTCCAACAACAAACACAATTTTTAAGATCACGTGGCTATAATGGACTAACAAAACCAGCTTTTCTGCAAGATCTGACCTAGTCTTCTTGGGAGACTAAGTCCAGACCAATGGGTTATTTAAATGCTTAATGTCAGGTGAGAAGTTAATAGGGATCAAATATTCCTATGGTGGTGGGTTATGTAACTTCAATTAAAGATACACATTTTTCCACTGTAGCCACTCTTTTTTTCCTTGGATTTATGATAAAGCAGTCATACACTAACAGGTTCCATAGAGATTAGTGTGCACAGTGTAACTGTGTGGAGGCAAATGTAGGATTATCACTTTCTACTTTTGCATGCCATAGCCTTGCTGAATGAGCCCCATTCTGTCATTCATATGCACACTGGTAGTGTGCTTAATACTATACAATTTGCAGTCTGTCTTGTTGGCTCAAAGGATGTATGATGTTTCACACACTTGTAATACGTTGTATATATGTGTTATACATGTAATACATTTCACAGAAAATAGCAATACAACTTTAACTGTTGTACAGCAAAATCTGTCTCTGTAGACCAATTCTATTTGAAGGTATAATGAATGTTTTAAAAGTCTAGAAGTTGGGTTTTAGCAGTATGTGAAGATTGACATTCGTTTTCTCTTTCTCACAGCTGGACCATACAGTGGTTTAGGTGAAGTTACCCATCGAGAGAGCGTTCCAATGCACACGTTTGCCAAGTATCTCTTCACCTCTCTCCTACCTCATGATGCTGAATTGGCATACAAAACTGCACTGAGAGCCATGCGGTACGTATTCACAAGGCATCTACTAAAAGCATAAATAGTGGTTTGGAAAGGGGGGCAAAGCTTGGTGATCAAGAGCTAGTCTTTTTTTTTTTTCTGAAAAGCATTCTTCCCTTTAAGAAGAAATTAGTTTGGTTCTGTCATCTGTAAAAATAATTGGTTTCTGTAGTAAGTGCATCGTATAATCGTTTATAAATGTACAATTAGTGTTTATCTACAACTGTAAAATGGCATTGTCTGATACAAATCCTTCTAGAATCCCACTCTTGGGGCACGTGGTTCTGTGTTAAACAGTAACAGCTTTAGCACATGCGTTCTCTCAACCATTTGGTTGTGTGTGATGATATTGGTGAGGAAATGAGAAAAGAGGCATCTCACTGGCACTCAGGATCATCTGCTGCCTACCCTGTTCAGCAGGACTATTTGTTCCAGCAGCTGTCTTTATAAATTAATTCTCAAAGATAGATTTGAATCCATATGGTGTGGTCTGAGCCAGTGCTTTTTTCTTGTACTTCATAACAAAGTAGTCTTGTCCCCTTCTGCAGGAATATTCAGATTTAAATGGAGTATGTCATATGACAACAAAATGTCTGACTTGCATTCCATTTACCTTCAGGAAAAAGATGTTTCTGAGGAAATGCTCAGTGTCCACACAGGTCAATGACCCATGATGGCAGCTCAGGAGTGTTGTACCTCTCTGTATTCAAAATAACCTTTTGCTGTTTCATTTTTTGAATGCTCTTTTAGTGTGTGGAACACTCAGAATGAAATCCTTGGAAGCTGAGACCATAAAGCCTTTCATGCATACACTTTAGGTCTGCAAGGATAGGGTTATGCTATCCCTGATTGTCACTTCTGTCCACAGTTCTCTGCTCATAGCACTGAAACATGGAGCAGAGCCTTGGAGATATAGATCTGCAGTGACCTAGCTGACTGCTCACTTGGAATCTGAACTTGGATGTTTGGCTTAGTTTCACTGATCCCTTGTAGAGCCTGAATGTCACCCAGGCTTTGGGAGCCAGACTTTAATGGTGATGTTTAATCACAAGGTAGCTTTGCTAAAACCTAGTAAATAACTGAAGTTTGAAAGGGGGAAAAAAGAAGTTAAGAATGCTAAATCTGCTTGTGCTTGTTCTGATGTTCCCTAATCTTGCCAAAATAGTGTGAAAGCCACCAGTTCACAACAGCATTTCTTCTCACAGGAGAACCTAGAAATTCAGTGTACAAAAGATTTCCCTGAAACAGCCTCTTTATTTCATGCTCTGTCCATTTACTGTTACTTATAACTTAATAATCACTTTTTGCATTAGTGTCCTGGTTCAACTAGGATAGGGTTAAGTTTCCCCAGCAGAGAGAGAGGTGGAAGGGATCTCCAACCGCGTTATTCATACCATGCTGATGTCAGGTCCAGGGGTGGGAAACTTCGACTTTACTTTCTCTTTGGCTTTTTGGTGGTGGGACCCCACGCGTCGGCTTTGTTCCGTGACCATTTTGCAGTATTTCTCTGTATAACTTTTGTCTTGTTCACTGTTATTGCTGTTTGTCATCATTGCCACTGTTGTTGTTCAGATTGTTTTATCACACTGTTGTATTAAATTTCTTCTTATTTTAACCCGGGTTTGTGCCTCACTGCCAGCCTGACCGGCTGAGGGTGAGGGAGGGGTAACAGCAACGGGCTCTCCGGTCCCGGCAGGGCTTAAACCACAACAATTAGGTAGTTGGGATTTTTACTATTTATTGAAACCATCTAATAATGCATCTCTCCCCCTGCCCTCTGTTTATGCTTGAAAAAAATCAGCTGAAGAAGTCTTTTTTTTTTTTTTTAACTTTATCATGCACATACACGTGTCTGAAAATGCTAATATAACCTACTGGTAGTTATTTATATGGTGTGTTGTATTCATATATGCCTGCTAGATACCTACAATATATTCAGAACTATGTTTCTCAGGAACCTACAGAAAGCTGATGGAACTTAAAACTCTCTTACTGCAAAAAAGGCATGCACTCCAGTTACTTAAAGAACTTACGTATTTAAGTTCAAGAAATTGTAACACATTTAAATTAGCTTAGTCCATAAGAAATACTCTATCACAGAAAATTATAATGCATTGGATTTTCAGTATTCAGTAGTTGCAATTTTATTGTCAAAAGAGATCCAATTTTCTTTGTCCTCCCAGGTGACTTCCTTCTAGAAAATCAGTTGCATATGAAAGCTGGTAGAAGCAGAACTCGGATGTTAATCCTGATAAAGAAGCTAAGCACCAGAAAGGCTCTTCTGGACATTCATATTACTATTATTTGATGTCTCATTGACCATTCATGTCCTGAAACTGCTTAATTGTATTGAATAAAAATGCCTAGTTTTATTCACTCCTGCCTTTTGCATTGGTATTTATATAGTATCTGGTGTACTGCTTCTATCTAGTGTGTTGTAAGGGCCATCAGTTGAGTCTCTGTTGGTGTAGTCACTTGTGTTGCAGTAGTCAGCAACAAACACATTAATTTGAATTTTCTAAGTATGGATCCTTATTCACAATAAGACTGTTGTAGATTGCATACTCAAGCGAAATTTTTGCTTCAGGACTAGAAAAATGGAGTCTGAAAAGTAATGTTGGTTGAGGAAACTTCCTTTGTCACTGCTGTTTGGGACACTAACATCAGACTAGTACATTATAAAACGTTGGTAGGCTAAAGTTTAAGGACTTCAAAAAGTAGTCAGCTGAACAGTAAAATGCCATTTCTGGACATAAATACATATATGAATTTACTTCAAGGTCAAAATCTGGATGACTTTTTAAATATACCTCTCCTTTACTTAAAGCATTTGTAAGTGAAAAAAGTCTGTTCCAAATACTGAAAAATATTTACATGTTATCAGTATATCCTTCCTGAGGGCTGTGGTTCAAAGACAAGGCAGGGAGGAAAAACTTCATCTCTCTGCATGATATAGAAAGTCTCTGCTGCCTTGGCTAATGGAAATCTTAGTTGTACTGTGAATTCCTGCAGATGCCTACTTTGACAAAAGGACTTTTAAGGTTTTTTTTTTTTTTTTTTTTTTTTTATAGCCAAAAAAGGCACATTTCATAAACGAGGTCAAGTGTTCCAGCTTTAGTTTTGCTCATGAGTAAGCTAATGTAATAATGATTTAATGAAAGAGGATTTCTTCCTTATTTCAGGTTGCTAGTATTGGAATCTACAGCTTCTTCAGGAGACATGTCCCGCCCACACCACATTGCATCAGTTGTTCCAAACCGGTATCCCCGCTGGTTCACCCTAAGTCACATTGAATCCCAGCAGTGTGAGCTGGCATCAACCATGCTAACAGCAGCCAAAGGTACATTGGTGTCAGTTATGTACTCAGCTAAATGTATGCTTTTAATATTGCATGGAGTAAACAGATTATAAAACTTGTGTTTAGGAACCCAAATTGCAGTCTGACAGGAGTTTGAAATGGGTACAACAAACTGAGCTGGCTTAAACCTGTCAGTTAATTTTCAAGCAAAGTAGTTAAGCTAGCTAGATGGTAGCCAGAGGCTGATGAGACAGCTTTTTGTTCTTCTGACACAACATAGACTGTGAGACCCAGGAGTAGACAAATCACTTCTAAAATTGACAAATCAGGATGACTTTTGGCCATGTACTGCACTAACACCATCAGGCACTGGAGGAGTTTGTGCTGTCTTGTATCTTTCATTCATATGTAATTTAATTATGGAAGGTTTCTAAAAACAAAGTCTAAGTGAAACATCATACTGTTTCATAGCAATGGCAGACTCAATTATAATACATCTCAGGATGTTTTGGGAGCTTGTTCTGTTTTGGTGATTCTGTTTACACCTTGCAGGTGATGTTCGGAGGCTGGAAACAGTGTTAGAATCTATCCAGAAAAATATCCACTCCTCATCACACATCTTCAAACTTGCCCAGGATGCATTTAAAATAGCAACACTCATGGACAGCTTGCCAGACATCACTCTTCTGAAAGTTTCTCTGGAGTTGGGCCTTCAGGTATTTCCTTTATTCATTATTATTACAGTAGAAGAAAGGAGTTTGACCCAATGTTGATTGGATTAACTTTTAAGCACTGAGGACGCTATCTGGAATTCTTAGATTCTGTTTTCAGATACAAAGCTCAGTGGACTGATAAGCACAGACCAAGGGTCTACACAGCTTCTTTGTGCCATTCAGGTGGAAGAGTGCTGGGAGTGGTTGGCTGCAGGGCACTCTTCTGTTCAGGGGTGAGAGAGGACCAGTACAGTGGATTCAGAAGTATATGTAGGGCTGGCTAGAAAGCAAAATTATTTTGCTTGCCAGAAATGCACTGTATTTTCTGCATGGCCTTGAGGGATTTCTTACCATTTTTTCCCTTCCTTTCCTCTAAATGAGATTTGGCAGTGCTTGTTGAATTACTAGAGAGTGCCAAGGTCAGCCATAATGATCTATTTCTAAGGCAGACTGTGCTAACAGCAGCGCTCTCACTTTCTTAATCTAAATCCTGTAGTCCACAAGATGTGGGATGGTCAGATGCATCAGACTCAGCTTGATCAGAACTGAACATCAGATCAGTTTTCAGGCTCCTAGGAGAGACTTTGCAAGCTAAATGGAGACAGCTAACTTTTAGGTATCTGGAGTAATATTGCCTGACACTGATGAATCTTAGAGTTTACACAGTTCATTTCAACAAAAATAAATCTCTTCATCCCTCTTCAGGGAGTTCTTCAAAAACATGCAAAGATCAGAAAACCATTTATTACTTTGCTTCAGTAAACAAAGCTCCAAAGACTGCTGGGGAAAGGATATTATCCCAGTTGCTTCTCATGCCAAAGAAAGGTACTATTTGCCTATTCTAGACGTTTAGAAACTAAAGTCTTTAATCAGAAGGCTGAGATTATGTATGCTTTGTTAGCCTTTCATATTCCCAAGGTTGCTGTGGAAATCTGCTGCTTCTTTCACTTCTTGGTATGTTTCTGCCTTAAATGTTTGTTTACTTGAGAGAGAGAAAAATCCTTATAATTGACCTGTGTGTCAGCTCAAGTATTCACCAAGTATCATTCAGTGGTAGCAGTGCACCTACATGAACACTGTGTTCATGTATACCCTTTTGTGGTTGGTGGTGTGATCAGAATGTCTTCAGTGAGATCTAGTGAGAGAAATATCACAAACCCTTACTTTCTCCTCAATCCCAGGGTTTGGAGCAAACTGGTGTAGAACTTGTCCACTGTTCTGTCCCAAGGTTATGAACATGTTTTAAGAATCTTAAAGGTAGTTTGCTTTCCAGAAGGAAGATGTGTAGCAGTTTTCTGGTAGTCACTCACAGCTGTGTAGATTTCTACACAGGTGCTTCCCCTTCAGGCTTAATGGCAATTAGATTGTCTGTATTCACTATGTAGTATCTGACTACTGATAAAATTTATGTGCCCTAGAAAACTTTCTCACCTCATGTGGTAAACTAAATAGCAGTGTCCTCACAGGTGTACTGTTCTGCCTCAGCTACAGCAATGACAAGTTGGCTTGGTTTGACTGAGATGATACCAACAATTTCACAACTTTGATATTTGGATCTCTGTGACAGAAAAGCCTCTTACACTACCCCCAAATCTAGAACAATGTATAGACTCCTGGGTTCTTTCTGCCTGTTTCCAGTGGCAGTATGTTTTACGTGACTCAGGAAGGGAAGACTTTTAAAGTGGCTGAGGAGAGAGGTCATCAGCATGGCTGGGTGGGTGTGGAGCATCTCAGGTGTATTCTGACCTTCAGAACCTTATTTGCACAGATGCTGTAAGATCTGCAGCTACAGGAGGGGCTTCTATTCTTCTGCTTGCCAGTTGTATGCTACATTAATGCAAGTATTACTGCACACATGCAAACAGGTACTACTGGCAGAACTGCTGAGCAAGTCAGTGCAGGCAATCACTCAGTGTGTATTTGTGCAAGTGATGTCCTTTTTCCCCAAAACGTGTGAATAAATTAATAAATAAACCTCCTTCCAGTGTGCATGGCAAAGAGGTTTCACAGTGGTATGGAAGCTAATTGTTGGTTTGCCGTTTCTTACCTCTCTTAGGGGTGGTGAGATCTTCTCTTCCTCTGTAAGAAATGTTTATAAAAATCCATCAAGGCAAAGTCAAGGTTATTCTGTGTGGAAGAGAGCTTGGCTTTGAGATAAACTGTGTAATTCCCAGGGACTACTTGTAATTTTCAGACTTCTTGACTTGTTAAGAAGCTCTCTTCAATTGGCAGCACAGATCTTGGCCAGGTGTGAAACCCCTCTTTTAGAAAGAAGTACCTCAGGAATGTATTGATCAAAAGGGAAATAGTTCTTTGACTACATATGCTACAGTGTAAATTAACTTCAGCCCTTCCTTGGTCAGGACATAAATGCATAATTTATTTGAAATCCTTGGGGTTTTTTATCTTCAGTAAAGGGCCTCTGTCTTGCTGTTCTTGGCTTGTCAATTTAATCAAATGAAAGAAACCTAATTCCAGAGTAGTTTGTCAAGAAACTTTTCTATGTCAAGAAACTAGATGCGGTATTCCTTTTTTGCTCTCAAGTTAGGACTGTCTACACTGGAACTATTACTGTGCCCACTGTGTGTGCTGAAGGCTCTTGTGACTGCTGATCCTGTTATAGACGACCAGAGTGATGGAAGTCATCAAAGACTTTCAGACAAGTCATCATTAACACTGTTTTGGGTGGTTTTTATCTCCTTCCTTCCTTCCCTCACCAATAGCAGAATTTAGTCCTTTACCCTGTGCTTTCTCTTGTGTTCACTCTACTTAGGGGAAGCTGAAAATTCATCATGGATATTGAAAAGAATGTTAGTCTTCAATGTGTGTGTGCATCAGTACAGGAAGTCGCCTAGACTTCTTTGCTTTGATGGACAGAATGAGACAAATAATAACACTCCAAAGCATTTTGACACGGGGCTGCCTGGTTTTCTTCCAGAAAGACTTCCAAGCAAAGACCTGTTCCGTGATTTACCTTAGCTGTATTTTCATATTTTAAAAAGTGTTGGGTTACTCCTTACAGATGCTTGCTTTTTCTTTCAGAATGGTATTCTCCGGTCTAGCACTTAGATTACTGTTCAGTTAAAGTGATATAGCAATGTCTGAGGCCAACAAAGCTGGCCTTATCCTGTATTTTGAGTGATGTGTAACCTGTCACTGGGGTCTCGAGGTGAGAATGTTTGGAGGCCAGCTTGGAACCACTCTTGTTTTTTTATAACCAGACTTAAAGATCATATGTGTACTTGTGCTTCTTAGCAATTGTTCCATCTTCTTAATTATCCTATCGACAGCATAGGACTAAAGGAGATGGCAGGAGTAACAAATATGACAGAGGGCTACATGCAACTTTGAAGTAACCTTAGGATTGGGAGGGGTTATGCTGCTGACTCCAAGCTGTTTTGTGAGTGCATTTGTTGAGTTTAATATGTGAAGATCATAACTGAGAGCTCTGATTGACCTATTATGGTTTTTTTTTAATTGCCTCAAATAATAATACCATAGTATGATCACTGATACTGTAAGGGGGAAACTGCTTGCTGCCTTCGTCTGGGTATCTGTGTGGTCTCTCCAGGTTGCTGAAGCAAGCTCTACATGCAATTTCCATGAAGTGTTTGTTTTACTGAATAAACATATTTGCCCATGTTTTGAGAAACAACTACAAGTGGTGTAAAATATGGGTGCTGCTATCAAAGTTTAAAGTCCTTTTTCTAGGATTCAGATGATTTTGTGGTGGACCTTCTTTGCAGGGACTCCTCACAGAGAGAAATCAGTGCCGTGGCCTTCTTAATACCTGAATATATCTGGAATTCTATATATATCTTTTCAGAATAAGCAGCCAGTCAAATCACAGTATACTAACTCCTTTCTGTATTGTTGAAGTCAATGAAAAGAAATGCAGATGAGGGAAAAATTAAAAGGGATTAGTTTGCCCAACAAGAATCGATGCATTTCCACTTTAACAACTACTGTGCATAGAAGGAGGAAATATGATATAATTTAATTTGAATAATTGGTAATTGATTGGGCCTTTTTTTTGTTGTTTAGGGGAGAGCTTTTTTGTGGGTTTTTCTTTCTTCCCCATGGATAAAACAGTCTCTCTCCTCTAGCCTTGAAGGATGTGCAGTTGGAATTGCCCTCTGCATGCTATTCTGAGGTAGCTGAGCAATATTTTTCAAATCTTTTGACACAAGCTAAAAAAGAGGTAACAGAGTGGAAAGGGCAAGAGACTGCCATTTTGAACCTTACTATATCTGAGTAACTGAAAAATCCCTAACTTGGTATTTGCCTTTGTTTACAATAGGATTAATTTGGGGTTTTTTTGGTGTTGTTTTAATAGGTGATGCGGATGACACTGTCAACACTGAATTGGCGACGGCGGGAAATGGTGAGGTGGTTGGTAACATGTGCAACAGAAGTAGGTATGTTCTGAGATGCTTCTCTTGTCAGCTAATTTTAGAGGGCTTGATCTTGCTTGTCAACACACAGGTTCTACAAATGTCTCCTACTTTCTGTTTATCTATAACATTTCTTTGGTGAGAAGACATGGCAATGATGAGTGGATTTATTTAGGCACAAAGTGAGACAACAGTTGAGTAATGCCGTGTGACTTCTTCCCCTGGGGGCGTGCATAACCTATAGGAAATACTCCAGATTTTCCCTTGTTCCCTCCATGATGGGATTGGGTTTGAGGTTGCAGTAAAGAAAAGGCTCGTGGTTATGGGCTACACTGTGCTACAACTTTGCTTGCTCTGAAAGGCCAGGTGAGGCTTTGAAATGCAGGTGAGAGCACTGTCTGGTCAGCTGTGGGAAGAGGAACTAGAAAACAGGTGAATGAAATGCTGAGCATGCCTTCCACTCTGTGGTAGAGAGAATCTCATAAAGGGGGTTCTCATTGTTAGGGTCTTTTTAAGCCCCTTAGTAAACCCAGGTTTAGAGTGTAATGTATCTTTGTAACGTATCTGTGATGTGCAGGCCTCTCATCTGCACTATAAACAACCCAAATATGAATGTGCCCGTCATTCACTATGTAAGGTGAAAATAAGGTGTGACCAGAACCAGCCTTATGCTTAGAGGATAGCAGTGGGAGAACAGTGCACTCAGCAGGTCGTTCTGTTCATTTCTGGGCTTTGCCACAGATTTCCTGTGTTTCTTGATGAGGCATTCCTTAGCTTCTGTATTCCAGTTTACAGTCTCCTAAAATGAGGATACAGAATCTGAAAATGGAGATGAGTGCATTAAAAACTGTGTAGCTGTAAAAAAAAAAAAAAAAAAAAAAAAAAAAAATCAGCGGCTGTGGTAGTGGGGACAATATAAGTACTTTTGCTAGGGGAGCAGTTTTAATTGTCACCAAAGGTATTTCTGTAAAGCATGTTTCCCTACTGTATTTACTTCTTTTTCATACAACTGAGTTGGATTTTATTATATGATGTTTCTCGACTTTCAGAACGTCAGAGGATTGCTGCTGCTTATTCTCTGGATTACTTCATTCCTTTTTTTTAATACTTAACTGGGAAATTGTTGTCAGTAGCATGGGAAAATGCAGCTTGCCTTTGTCTGCCCTCAGCCAGAAAGTAGTTTGTGTCTGCAAATTTTCATGCAATGCTCTTGTTTTATTGCTTTTATATCTTTACTAAGACAATTATTGCTGAGGCTATCTTACAGATATTAGTGGCTGGGTATTATTCTGTGCAGTTGCATATCAGCAAATAAAATGCTGGGTTTAATACTGCTTTAGTTTACATATTCTAATGGAACTATCCTATAAAGAACCTATAATGTAATGGAAAGTACTCCTGAGACTTAATCAAGTTGGTAAAGCAAGGAATCTGTGTATTTAAATGAAGATCTGGTATTCTCTGGCTATGCTGAATTGTTGCACATGAGTGCAGGGGTGCACAGAAAACATCAGAGTCCTACAGAGAAAATGAGGACCTCTGGGTGTGGTTTAGGTGGGCTCACAGATGTGTGTAAACTGCCTCCAGCAATAATAAGGCACTCTAGTTGGCTATAAAGTTCAATTTATGAAACCCATTAGTCACTCTTCCCCCCTTCCTCCCCCTTTTGTCAAACACACAGAGAAACTCATGCATGGCAGAAAGAAAGTGATGCTAAGGAAAAATACCTATTTTAGATAATATCCAGTAGTTTGTATTGCTCAGAGTATTTCCCTTGATGTTCAGGTGCATATGAACTAGATATAAGATGTATCTGAAAAGCCTGTTGGGAGAAGAGGGGAGTTAGGATTATTTTTAAAGTATGCTTTTCGTGTTCTGTTAAGGTGTGCCATAGTGTTCTATTAAGAAAGCCATTTGGTTATACTTTCATATTCTTTTGTTCATGTGCTGTGCATTGAGATACACAGTGAGAAAAGAAGTTAAAATTGCCTTTTAAGTGTTCAATGTGAGGGCTGCCTTTGAGTGATGTGGTGAGACCAAATGAGCCAGAACTTGTTACCCAGATTGTCTTAAATAACTTAAGTAAAACAACTCAGTTGTTACACCCGGAAATTAAAGCTTATTTTACAGGCTTTTTTTGTTATTCTCTGCATTCCTTTGATTGCTACAGAGTTTGCACAGTAGCATTTGTTTTAATGTCCTTTTGCAGCCATGCTGTCTGGTTTAGCCCTTCTTGCTGAAGCACATCCCATTGATGTACTGGCAACCTCTCAGACTTTACTGCAAATGGATTCTCTTGCTGAACATCTGTATCTGCTAGGTTTTATCAGTTGTGGCTAATCCTTTCTTTCTCTTCCCCAGGTGTTTATGCACTGGATAGTATCATGCAGAACTGGTTTACACTTTTCACTCCAACAGAAGCCACTAGTATTGTTGCTACAACAGTAATGTCCAACAGCACCATTGTCCGTCTGCATCTGGACTGCCATCAGCAGGAGAAGTTGGCTGGCAGTGCTAGGACGCTTGCTCTACAGTGTGCCATGAAGGATCCTCAGAACTGTGCCCTTTCTGCACTGACCTTATGTGAAAAGGATCACATAGCTTTTGAGACCGCTTACCAAATCGTTCTAGATGCTGCTACAACTGGCATGAGCTACTCGCAGCTTTTTACTATAGCACGATACATGGAACACCGTGGTTACCCCATGCGGGCCTACAAGCTGGCCACTTTGGCCATGACACATCTCAACCTGAGTTACAATCAGGACACACACCCTGCCATTAATGACGTTCTGTGGGCATGTGCGCTCAGCCACTCCCTTGGGAAAAATGAGCTAGCAGCTATAATACCTCTGGTGGTCAAAAGTGTCAAATGTGCAACAGTACTGTCAGACATTTTGCGTAGGTGTACTTTGACCACTCCTGGCATGGTGGGGCTTCATGGAAGGAGGAACTCTGGTAAGCTCATGTCACTGGACAAAGCCCCATTACGGCAACTCTTAGATGCCACGATCGGAGCCTACATTAATACAACTCATTCACGTCTCACTCACATCAGCCCGCGACACTATAGTGAGTTTATAGAGTTCCTCAGCA
>NW_020799142.1:14787010-14839510 GCF_003259725.1 Athene cunicularia | reverse complement strand
ATCAGAGTCCTACAGAGAAAATGAGGACAGCCAACACTTCTGCTTTTTTGGAGCCCTTGCTCTATAGGAGTTACGTGAGTTTTCCAGCCCTCAGTGAAGAATGGGATATGGCATTGTTGAAAACTGAAGAGGAGCTTTCCAGTTCACCAGCATCTTTATTATCTTAGGAATGTTATATGATGTCATATTTGACTACATGACCTGAACACCACCACTTTCTTTTTTTCAGTATCTTCAGCTGAAAAGAGAATTACCATGCAGCTAGCAACTATCAGGAATGCCCGTGTAACTATGAATTCTGACAGTAAGGCTTGTGTCACTGGAAGATTAAGGAGCAAAAGGTCTGAATCTTTGTACAACTTGTCATGTAAAATACAAGTCTTTATCAAGCCTTGCTAACAGCTGAGGTGTCCTGACGTAATAACAGTACAAACCTTCTGTAGCTTCTGCGACTTCTATCCCTTCCAATATTGAATCCTCATTACATTTTTTTGTCTTTGTTCTTTTGTCCAGATGAGTTTTCTGCTACAGACAGTGAGGAACAAGAGGGATACTCCATTCTGTAATAAGGTTTGCATGGGTTTGGGGGGATGTTTTGCATTTTAGAAATTAATTCAGTATTAAGGGTATTGTGGATTATGTAGATTGCAAAACTGAAGCCTATTTGAAGACTAGGTTTAGAATTAAATGCAGTCCTGATGGTTGCCACCTGCTTTTGATGAGCACAATGGTTTATTATTCTTTCAGAACTGGTGGAATTTTGTCTTGTTTTCACAGCTGAGTAAAATCTCTTCTGTGTTTGCAGTGGTGCTGTGCAGTGCAGTTCACACAGTGTTAAAAGCACTCAAGGACCAACAGAGGCCTGGCCAGTCTCTCTAGTAAATATATCTAGATATGTACTGCTCATGTTTTGTGGAGGTAGGAAGAACCCAGGAATGGGATTCCATGAAAAAAAGCCCGAGAGCTCTTTTAGTGAAATCCAGTCAAATATTACTATAATTTACAAAACTACATGTTGCAATTAATTCTGAAGTGTGAGGAAGCCTAGTCAAAATACAATGCCTCAAATTCCTTCTCTTCAGAGCCATATATCTGAGATATACAACTTAACACCACAGCTATTGTTTTCTCCAAGTGTTTGAATGCTTTTCAACTCTGCTTTAAATGAGAACTTTTTTAAATCCAGGATTGCTGTTCGGTAGTGAAGGAAACTGAGCATGATTCTTCTATGTCATAGGCTACCACTGAATCCTCATACTTTGGGTGAGCTGATTGAAATCCTTAAAGTTGTGATATTATATCATGAGACTGTCTTGCACCCCAAGAAAGATAAGTTAGTTTTTAAATTTCCTTTATTAATTCTTCCAGAAGTCAGAGTTTTTCATTACACAAATTACCTTCATTTAGCTTTTTAGTGTTTCAGCAGTTACTTCATTTCCACACCCAGTTTCCCTATTAGAGAAAACTACACAATTTTCAGCATGAAAAAGAGGAAGTCGGGCATGTACAGGACACTCAGACTTTAAGGTGCAAGTGAAATCCAAGACTATTTCCCTTGGAGCACTTCATGTCTTATTCTCAAAATCTTTTGGTTTTAATGCTATAGCAGTGGAGCTAAACCTGGATTGTATGTACATGGCAAGGAATTTATAAAGTTGTTAGAAAGAAATTGCAGGTAACAGTCTGAGGCTAGAGCTGCCACAAGAAGACTGGGACTCTGTCACTGTGGTTGTCTAGTAGAACAGATGAAGCTCTTTCATGACAGTGCGTCCGTTACTAAGTGTAATGAGTGCTTTGGGTGACCAACTGGCACTTGTTGCAGTACAAATGAAATTTTGGAGGACTTTATTTTTTTATTTTTTACTGTCGAAGTAAAACTGATTTTTCTAGTATTTTTAAGGATAAAAGAGTCTCTGAGTATTTTGCGTTAGTGGATTTCTCTTTTGTAGAAAAAAACATATTCCACTGTTTTCTTTGTATATTCATAGAAAGTTTCCTGCTGCAAGCTTTCAAGTCTCTGTGAAAGTCACTTTTCAATAATGCTTTAGTGTTCTGTCAGATTAGTTTGAGCTACAATTATCTTTCAGGTTTGTCTAGTAGCAATTAAGTTTTTCATGTAAGTGGGTACAAGTGACATAAGTTCATCAAAACTGGGGTGATACTTACATGGAGGGGAATTCTTGCTTTTTGAGTTGTGCCAACTTAGATTTGTAGTTCCATAGAGTAGATTTGCATAGACCTAAATTTATTTCACTGAGGAGCTTTCAATTTGATAAAAATACAGGGTTTTACTGAAAAATCATTCAGCTTTCCATATCTGCTTTAAAAACAAAAGTCCTGATAATTCATCTACTTTTAATGGAAGATATAAATTGGAAATATGGCTGATACCTTTACAGAATTGGGAAGTATGATATCCTCAGGTATTCTCTTGCTCTGCAAGTCTGGCTGGAGATAGTGTTCACAGACAAACATTTTCCATCCTTTTAAGTGCCTGTCCCCTTGAAAGTATACTTTTGCAAGGATAAGTGGGGAAGCAAGGAGCACAAACCACAAAGTGTTACGTCCAACCTTTGCCTTGTGACGATGCAACAGGTAGTAGAGATTTAGGGATATTACAGCATGTTTATGAACTACACTGAATGAGATTAAAAGCTCTGTAAGATTAACTGGGGAGAAAATGAAGTTTCAGGGATAGCTTTACTTGACAGAAGAGGTTGCTAGGATTTGTCTCACCTTGTATACTCCGTACCACACATGGGAAGACAAGAGCCTTACCTCTGGTAACACCCTGGGCTGTCAGCATCAAGTAGTTCCCCAGCTGTCAGCTGAAATGTTTGTGATCCATTCTTACAGATAATATTCCTAAAGTTAGTAAAACTAGAGCATTGTATGCTCTGAGAAAAAGAACCTGCCTTAAAAAGAAAATTACATCAGCTGCTATATTTGCAGACATCTTCAACGTCATAGGATCAGAGATTTCTGTTTACATGTATGGCTACAATGCACAAGTTATTTCTAAAACCAAGACAGATTTCTTGACAGATTTCTATAGCTCTTGTTGTAGAGAGCAGTTATGACTAGAAAGTACCACAATCATGAATTGCTCCAGGAGCCAGCCATTGAGTAGTCTTTCACCAAGTTCTGTACCAATTACATTTCATTGTTATAACTTTCCTTTTCTTCCTCTAGCCTTTGTGGTTTTGTATACATAATTTCAAGAGCTTTTTATTTGGAAAAAATCCTTACCTGGAAGACAATGTGCTTGTGGTCTGATGATATGAGTAGTGGAGCTATGGCTTGGTGTGACCATGGTCCATGGTTTTGGAAGTATCTGTGGAGCAGTGAATGAGAAAGCTGAGCTGTTTAGTCATGCTTAACTGTAAGGGGCCTCTGAGCTGAGACCTAAGGCAGCAGCCACAGCTGGCATGTACAACCAGCACTGACTGTCTTTCTACCACTCTGACCTTGGAATTGCTTCTCTGACCACAGAGAAGTCTTGGTTTGGTGTCCCAGGAATCAAGGGCAAATCACTGTTCATAGAAGGATTCTGGAAAATTGAAAAATGGATGAGATAAGAACAGAGCTAAATATTCCTCTGGTGAAGTTTCTGGAATTACATCAAGGCTAATCTTGGCAGACACTTTTGGGAAGCCTGTTAGTTACAAGAACAACAGTGGTGAGAAAAGTAGTGCCAAATTCTGCATGGTCAGTGGGCAGAAAAAATCATTTGGGGTTAGTGGCCTCCAGTTCCAGATGACCCGAATCTCATTAAGCAGCACAACGACTATTTGTAATGCTTGCTTTATCACCTAGCATACCTAGTGCACAGGGAAATGAGACAGGCAGACTGCAACTCATTTCTTATCAGATGCATTACAGATGGTATCACTGAAGCCCTCTGCCCCCTCTGAAAATGATGGGTTTGGGACAAAGATTGGCCTTGCTTGGGCCATCTTGCCTACATGTTAAGGAACCCTTAGCAACACAGCCAAACCAGTGCAGGAGGCTGAGGTTGCAACAGGGAAAATTGCATTAAAAGCTTTTCCAGCAAGATCTTACTTGTATAATGCTCGACAGCAGTTGTTTGCTTAGAATGAGTGGGAATCATGGTTTCTGAAGAAAACACGATTCCTTTTGTGCCTTTAATCGACACTTTAAACATATTTAGTAGATCAGTATGGTAACTAAAAATACCCAAAATAACCACCAAAGTGGCAGACATGATTGTCCTGCTAACTTGTTGCTGAAAGGAACAAATATAATTGAAGAAGAATTTCTTCCCAGTCATGCTCTGCCTGCCTCACTGTGAAGATGGAGCTGTGAAAGACAGCTCTTACTGACAGTGCTGTGACAACTATCACCCCTCTCCAGCTGGTTTTGGTGGGAGAGAGGGTAAGGAGGTATTTTGGAAGGTGTTTCCTGAGTTTAAAAACCTTTTTTCTCTAGCCACCTGATGGTTTATTTCCAGGTATGGTGTGAATGCATCAGTAACCATGGGAAGACACTGCCAGGTTACACGGGATGTCTTTGCTCCACCTCTGTGTCGATGCAAATGTCTGACCCAACACATAATTTGTTCCGCAGCATGCTTCAATTTTTACATCCTTGAGGAGGCTGTCTCCACTCCTGTCATGCTCTGAAGTCTGGGGACTTCCAGTTTGGAAAGCTGAGCTTCTCCAACCATTCTCAAAATCGAGGTTCTAAATTAAAAATACTAAGCACTGCAAGACTTTTGATACTGTGTTTTAAGCACTATTGCTTGGCTGATACTTGGTCATTTAGGCGGTCTTTCATTTAATATGTCTAAATCACATAATGGGCAGCTGAGAAGCTAATAGACATGTTGGAAAATTTTTATGTAAGATGATACCTAAATACTGAAAAAGAAACTTCAGCATTGCCTTATGGAGAGGTGATTGCAGAGGAAGACTGTACTCACAGTTTTCAAGCTGCTCTGAACCTCTCAGTCTTTTAAGGGAAGGTTATACCATCTGAGAAAGGTTAACTGTTGCACTAGCACAGTGGTTGCAGTTTCACAGCCTGCATTTTCCCAACTGTCACTGTATTCTCCATCTGGAATGATCCAGGACTGTTTCCATACTTCAGCAATTCTCTTTTTCCATTTAACCACTTGCAGGGCGTGTACAGTGTTATACTATGTTCCTCATGCTGGGCTGCGTTACCTTAATATAGCAAATAGTTTGGCCAGATTTGGTTTAATTTTGTCTGAAACCTTGAGCCTTACACTGGTCAGTTCCTGCCTCTCAGAGATAATCAGGGACTATATGTGCTGTTCTCAGTTGAGGAAGAAGTGGCCATGGCTCATGAGGAAGTAATACAATGTTAGTTGGAGTTTGATGTCATTCATTTTGTGAATGTATTGACTTCCTTACACAAGACATGCAGGCCAAAACAGCCAGAAGCTAACAAGAAGCGCTTTTTTTCTTTTTTTTTTTTTTTTTTTCTCTGATCTTTCATTAGAAAGAGTAAAATCAGGAAAACAGTAATTACCATCAAGAGTTTGGAGTGCATCACTAAGTGTATACACTGCTAAGGCACAAGTTCTCCTAGAAAAGTCTGGACAAACCAGAAAGCACGATTTGGTCTTTTAGTTGCCTGTTGTTTAGTACCCAGATGGTTTGTTTAGTTTGTGTGTGTGCGTGGGAGATCTAATTGGATGCTCTAAAATGGCACTGACTCTATTTAGCCCAGTGTGAAAATGCTAGTTTATGCACCTGTTTGTCCTGCTAAACTGAAGAATAACATGTATTTCTGGCATGCTTACCACATTGGCAATCTCCCTGTGCTATCTCATTGCTCACCCCAGGTTACTTACAATACATCTAGGTTATCTGTTACCAGCAGCAATCCTGCATCTCTGTTTTCTACTGATGGGAAATAATTTGAAAGATGTTTCTTGCGTTTGGACTGGTGCTTGAGAAGTGCAGCTGCCCTGATGGCTCTGAGCAGAAGCCCAAGCTTTAGCAACTTCTGAGTTTAGGGCCTAAATTTGCCAGTGATTTCACAGGGGTTTTGTCTTCGCTGCTATTCAAGTGTGTGCTTACTGGTGAGCATGTTTAGCAGGGGTAAATGTAGACTGACATCATGGTGTGGGGAAAAGAGAAGTGTCCAAAGCCAAACATGGCTATTAACCACAGGCCCAAGCTTTTCTTCAGGCATTGCAGTTGGTTGAAGCATTTGTGGACCAATGCATGGGACAGACTGGCTTGCTAGCTGATATCCATGGTTTTTCCAAGCAGTGCATACATATATCCTGTAAGGCCATGCTATGGCTGAGCCAGAGCACAGCGAGAGGGACAAAACAACCAGGCAGCATTTTTCTTTCTGTCTACAACTACACATCTTAATAAACCATGGGCATAGGTAGCCCTGGAGAAACTGCTTATTTTCTCTTTCCTTATTTCTTCTCTGTTGGACAAACAATTGTGAAGATTAAGTCAACAAGGTGAGTCCTGTGCAGGGCAAGCGACTGAGATCACAGATCCTCCTTAGAGCCTTCCTGTATTGTGTCATCCCATCCCGTCCCATCTGTGAGCCTGCTCCTGTGACTGCTGCCTCTGTGCCTTTGTTAGACGTGAAAGCCCTATTGTGCAGCTCTTGGCTTTCTGCAGATGTTTCAACTTGCCAGCAATTCTGGTGATTTTCTGTATGCAAGAATTGTGAGGAATTAATCTGCTTATGGGACTGCCACACTGTGGATTTGTGAATAAATTCAGAAATTATAGACTTCTGGAATTCTGCTATAAAGAATATTCTTTGGCTTGTTCAGTGGGTCCTTGATGTCTGGCTTTTGCATACAGTGGTGGTTTTCAGCTTGCTGTGTTTATTTCACAATGTACAGCACAACTGCAGAGCCCTCTTGACACTACAAGAAAGCACATACAAGGCACAGGTCTCTGGAAGCTGTAATTTCAAAAGACTAAATACATCTGACTCTTGATTTTCCACAAATTTTTATGCTGTATACTGAGTGAGTAGCAGGTACCACGGCAGACCTCAGGGATCCCTAACATGAAAACCAAATGTAAATCTGGAATAGTTTTACTGATTTAGGTCTCTGGATTAGCAAAATATGTGAGTAGGCAGCTGAGTTCCTGTGCATGAATAGGTCCTGTGAGGTCAACGGTGCTTCTCATTTCCTTAGATTACTTTGTTAAGAAGAGGACTTAGAAGTACAGTAGAGTACACAGCCTGTTCCTTCAGCAGCTGGCTGGAGCCAGGGTGTCTGTGCAAAGCACATCATCCTTGCGGGCATCTGCCCAGAGCTGCTTGGGATGACTCCCCACTTTCAGCCCTCCCTGTAAAGCTCCACTGATGGGTCCTGGTCCTGGTCGGAGCCCTTCCTTCTCTTCCTGGAGAGACCTGTGGGAGACACAGTCCTCCGCAGAGATTCAACAATGAACACGAGGGGGTATGCTAGGGAGTCTGGGGAGGGAACAGCCTGGCTTTCTTAAATAGAGAAGCTTTTCGTTTTATTTCCTTTGTTTTCTATTTAACAGCTTAAAATAAAAAGCCGAACAGGAGTGAAAAATAAAACTTAAACAAATTGCTTCTTGGCAGCTCTGTTTTGCTAACATTTCAAAGCTCTTTGCAGCTTAGTGTTTAAAAAAAATTGTCCTAAAGTCAGCCTTTGTAAGCACCTGCTAAAGGTTTTCAGACTGCTGCTTGTTTACCAAATAGCTCATTATAGTCCTTCTGCAGAAATGTGCATGGGGAGGATGAGGGAGGCTCCTTCCCTAGGTGAAACTCCCGTGGCAGTAACATTATAATCCTCGGGAGAAGCAGGTACAGTATAACAGCAGTTGCTTTTAAGGTTTGTAAAACAAATTATAACTGACTACAACAGGAGAGCAGTGAAAGTGAAGAGCTATGTCAGAGGCTGAAGACAAATTATTCCTAAGGGCTATAGAACCGCGTTAAAGACTAAGATCCCACAATTGCTTTTATATATGTGTGTGTGTACACTTTAAGTCCTGGTATAGAAACATATGAATTGTGTCTGTCTCTGCCAAGTGCCATATGTTTACATCTGAGTTATAAAACACTTTAAAATAGGAGTTTATAATGGAAACATTGACACATCCTTAAATATGTTGATGCTAATAGGCACCACCATAATAAATCCCATAGAGGTTTTAAAAGATCTATCTGTTGTTCTGGAAGAGCATATACTGGCTTCTGCCTAAAGTGAAGCTTGTCATTTCTGTTCTTCAAACCATTTGAATCTTCAATAGCATCTAAGAAGCCTTGTATTATATCTAACATTTCAGATGGTGCCAGTATGTAGCAAAATAACATGTGTGATCTCTAAAAGCTTTTCCAGTTCCAGTATAGGAACCACAGCCCTTTTCAGAACATGTAATTTTACCTGTGTATGTGTGATAGAGTGCATAAATGTATTCCAGCTTCTTTAATGTTTTATTTCCTGAAGTAAATCCTAACATGGAGCAACTGATCTAGTTTTTTGTATACTGGGTGCAATTACTGAACTGCTTTTGTTAAAATTCATCTCAGGAGAAACCTACCTTCTTGTCATTAGCTTTATTGTAATAATTTTCCTACAGATTTTAATATTCTTTTGACTTTCTTATAGATGACAGTAGAGACAGAAGCATGCTGTATATTTAGCATTAGCTATATCTAAAGGTTTTCACCCAGGCTCTTGCAAGCACTTTTTGAGGGGATGCTTCCCTGTTGCTAGCAAGAAGCCAGAGTGGGTCAGCTGTGCAGCATCATATGGTTGCTCGGCACCATAAAGCTTGCCTGCCACACTCAAGATGGCAAAGCAGATCTGTAGTTTGAGTGCAGTAATGTGGTTTTGACTTCAGCTGTGGTTGTGGGTATAACATCCTCACTCCGGCGAGCAGGGAACAGGCGTGTTAAAGACAGGAGTGCTGCTATTCTGTTGCATGTTGTTGGAGCCTTTCCTGGACCCGCTACCGCAGTCTTGCCTTTCTCTTGAATGAGGTCTAGTGGCAGCACATTTTTTCTGTGGTTGTTTTTTGTTGTTGTTGCTTTTCCTTGTTGTTCCCCATGGAAGAAAATGTCCTCTGGTGCAGGGTCTCCTATGTGTGCCAGCAGTCTTCTGCAGCCTCCTGCCCCAAGTGAACCATGTGGGATGAAACTATGTTGGACGTAGGGTGAAAAATTGTGAAGTATGTCTGAGGAGGCTCAAAGACAAAGCGGGGAGTGTTACACGGTCAGAGTCTGGGGTCTTACATTCACAGGGACGTTAAAAGGAAGCCAGGTTGCTTTGAGGTGAAATGCTCAACAAGGTGCTGATGGGAAGATGAGGAAAAATCCCTGTGACAGAGAAAACGAGGTGACTCACACTGTTTGTGTCTTCTGAGCTGTGGTATGACCAGTGGTTATTACAACTGGGACACCAGAAAGCAGTCTGATAGAAGCAGAAAGCACAGCTTTCCTGTCTGCCAGAGGTGCAGTATCACACAACTCCTTCTGTATCTTGAACAAATTCCTCCTGCAAACCTCCCAGAAGCTTCCTAATTTCCAGCGTGCACCAGAAGGATCAGAGGAGGTAGATGCCATGTTGGTTGACAGGCAGAGTAGGGAACAAAGCAACCTTCTTCAAGCCTCAGGCCAGAGACACATGTTGCAGGCTAGTACACTACAGTGCAGGGTGGGACAACCACAGGTGGCCTCAGCTCATGATGGTGATAGCTTTGTCCTTTCAACAATCCAGGCAGTGGCTCAGCTGTAATATTTCCATTTACAATTTTGTATCTATGTGCATGAGTAATTCCTTGGTGCGAGTATTAGGTGAGAGCTCATAGTCTGTGAAGTGACCTACACAGCCACTGCAAAGGCACCAGCTTCCTGACAATCTGTAGTTCATGAATGTGAATCTATTATGGCTGCTTCTGCAAAAGAGCACCAGAACATTCAATTCAACATTCTGAAGCTTCATGATCTCATTTATCAGGTTTTTCTTCTGAAGATTCATTTTTTCCTCTAACCTACCTTCCTTCTCATCTGTCCCAGAGAGACATGACTTTCTCAGGTTATGGTCCTATTAAGTAAAATGTCGCAAAGGAGACTCACAGCATGTGACTTGTGTGGCAAGAAAAAGCAAAACCTGTGCCGCAAATTCAGTGTTTAAACTTCATCAATGGCTGTACTTTTGTGAATGGTGGGAGTTTGCTTCAGTAAACTTCAGAACTGCAAAAAATTATGAGAAACTTACTGTTTGTATCAGACTAATCACAAATGCAGCAGTAGCTAAGTTACCTGAATAAATCGCTCACTGTGAGCTGCATTGCGGCTTCCTGTGGTAAAAATTCCTGAATTGAAGCTGTCAGGCAGGGGTGAATGTTTGTATTATGCTAGTATGTAAAGACCCCAGCATGGGCCTATGTCTCTTTGCATCACCTGTGCTTCCAGCGTAGGCATGGGAATTGGCACAGAAAGGATCCTTCCATTCAAAACTATATGGCATTTCTCTGGCAACTCCTTTTCTTCCCGAGCCTGGTATCTTTCCAAGAAAGGAGAATGGCTGGTGCTGTGCAGTATATTCTAGTTAATCTATGTCTCCATTGTGTAGATAGTATCAGTGGTAGCATACAAACCTCAGATATATATTGCAGTAACATAATTTATGTAGTAGTTGGAAGGAAAATTGAGTTAGAAGCTGGTAATACTTGTGGGATTGTTTACTATCTTCCACAGAGCAGAAGAAAATTGGAGAGATCAGGAGCAACAGGCGGTTTAGCTCTGACACAGCTGGATAAAACCAGCTTTAGCTGAATAGCATTGCTGTTACCACTAGGTTTCTCATCTGTGCATTTTAGTTCCCCAACAGTGGGACAGTGGATGAGTTGAATCCTATTATTAACTTGTCTCAAAGTACCATGTAAAATTAATAAGCATAGAGAAAGAGTGCTTTCAGATCTTAAGAGAATTAAAGAATGTCAGAGACAACATGGACATAAATGTGTAATGGGAAGTAAGCTGCATTCAGGGATTTCTATAATAAAGATAATGAAATCTTTAAATGCAAGAGGGTCAATGAGCTTTTGTTTTGATCTTATCTACTCTGTATAAACTGTTCTAATGATGGATATAGTTACAAAACATTGGTATCCCATCATGTTTACTGTATGACTTGGGTAATATTGACAGGAACCACCTGTGCTGTAACCGCATTCCCAGACTGTGCCGCTCTGAGCTCCGTTGTTAAAATGCAGATCGGGAATTCAGTTTTAAACACAGCCTGGGCTTGGCAAAACTAAGTGTTTCTTATAACGATGCTGTACTGACTAGCTGGTCTTCTAAACGGTTCCTGATGGGATCACATTAAAATCAATTGCCTCAAATATGGCTTACTTAGCTGAGGTAATTTCTTCAGCTCATCTTAACCAGTCTTTCCCCTCCTGTGTACTTTCCAGACAGAACAAGTTTAATTTCTTCTTAAATGATGGTAAGTTACTTGTACCAGAATTGACTGTCAGAATGAACTGCTGTTGAGCAGCCTTTTCCAAAAATAATAGTAATGAAATGCTATGGCTTGCTTCATAGGAACTTTTTAATTACTGAAGGGTAATCATGTGTTCAGTGGTGGTTTGTTGTTTTTTTGTTTTTTTTTTTTCCAGAGTAGCCCTCTGTAATCTGCAGGACCCAGCAGAATGCAACCAGCCAGTGCAGTGACCTGTTCAGGTTTAAGCTTTGGGAATTTCCCAGGTTTGAGTGCTGACAGGTGACAGGGAGTTTGAGACATAAAAAAAAAAAAAAAGAACCACAAAAACACCTCAACATGGTTCATAAGGAGATTGGCTGGAAAGGAAATTTTCCTTCCTCATAGTCTCTCTTGGCAGATTTCTTACAGGTAAAGATGGTTATATTCAGTAGTAAATATGACTTTGTAAACAAGAAACCTAAGGGGAGCTGAGGAACCTTGTCTGTTGGTTAAAAGAGTTTTAAAGTCCATTGTCCTGGAACACGTATTGCTTGTTTCAAAAGTTTTCTGGTTAAAATGCAGAAGAGACTGTTCCCAACTGTTATCCCCACAGGTACCTCTACTCTTTCCCAAAGAAAGTAGTGCTACAAATCTCCCTTCAACCAGAGGCTGGCTTTAGCAATACCTACTGAACCAGGTAATGACAGAATGGAGGATGCATATGGGTTATTTTATACCTTTTTTTCTCAAGTATGTTCAGTTCTTAGGTGTTATTTTAGGAGTACCTATTTTAAAATAGAGAACCATCAGCATGACATTCAGCTCATAAGTGTTTCCAGGATGGGACAGAGGTGTGTATCTGTCACTCACAGGTGTTATGCCCATTCCATGCAACAGCCAAGGCTCTTTCAGGAAAAAGAGGTTGATTTCACCAAAGAGATTTCTCCTACAGCAGGAAGTCAACAAAGCCAGCTACCAAGGTAGCAAGGGCTGCCTGGCTGTAAGAATGTGTAGGTATGCTTTATTGCATTAATTCATAAATTATGTAAACTGTGCCCAGAAAGACCAAAGCCAACACAGGCTGCTGAAACTTGTATTAGAACTGCGGCAGTTTAACTGGCTTCATAAATATTTTTTGCATCATAGCCACTGTTGACCATAAGAGAATGAGTAACTTCTCTCTGACTCTGCTGACGTACATTCTAGCCATTCCTTCCCAAAATGGAAGCACCTCATCCACTGATGTTCTTTTAATATGGAGAGTGAGCAAAAATATTTCATTTATAGCTACCACAAATATACTTTGTAACTGTTTGGAATGTGTGATTGCAGCTTTTAAAGGCATATTTGCACTAGCTTTGTTTAGCTTGGATAACAAGAGTGAAGTCATGCTCTTCAGCACAGAGTACGCAAAGTAGGCTTGCTACATGCTTGCTCACATGATTACTTTAGTGCCTAGTTCAACAGAACAATGAATAATTATTTCCATATAATATTTCGCTTATTTCCTTACATTTCTGTATGTTCAAATGGGAAGGAAGAACCACTAAATTCACACTACAGTAAATGAGATGAATACGACACATACATACGTGTAGCACTGAAAGAGACTGATCTTCATACATGATATCTGAGAAATTCACGTTCATTGTGGAGGCCACATGTACAAAAACAGACCAAATGCAACAGTTGGAGTCACTGGAGAGCTAGCCAGCAATTTGGGGGGGGTGGGGTGGGGAGGGGGAAGTCAGCAATGTGTATTATTCATCATTTGTCATTTGCAGTTGAGGAAATGGAATGCCCTCTGACACATCTGAAGAAGTTCATGATTTATTGGAAGTAGTGAAAGAAGTATAAAGCCAAATAGTAATATAAACCCCTAGGGATGTCTTGCTACAGTCTTTTACATAGCATTAGAGCCACTGTAAATAGTTGGACTAAGATAAAAATCCTGGCAAATATTTGGCATGAAATGCTTGAGATATGAAACTATTCATTCTTTGAAGTCAAGAGTTTTTAGTTTTGTCCAGTATCATAATACTAAAAGTGCTACCTTCATTTAAAAATTTTTCAAACTCTCTTTCACTGTACATCCATCCTCTTTTTACTGGAAATGCTCTGGGTGATCAGTAGCATTAGCTACAACACTTCAGCTTTCTGGGCTTCTTGTCACAGCAGAAGAGCCCTATTAGTTCATGGTGATCACAGTGGGCACTGTATGAGGTTTGCTTTTGACCCGTGACAATATTGCCATCATTCACTTCCAATAGCCACTATAAACAGAACCATTTCATAGAAAGTGGGCAGATGGAACAAAATACTTGATAGCTTAAAAAAATAGTTATTACATATATGCAGTAGTCATTATGGAAATTCAGTGAACCCATTTGAGTAACTGTTTTCCAAATACTACCTATAAACTTAGTTTCTGCATGAAAGCCTAAATGAGCAGCAGTGTAACTTCCTAAACTGGAAATCAGCAAATACTCCTGAGAGGCAGCATCACTTTAACAGATGATATGTATGCAGCCATTCACACCTGGACTTGATCCTACACAACCTGACATTTGTGGCATGAACACTCACTGGTGTCTTCCTTCTGCTGCATTACAGGTTACTCGCTTTGTTTTGTAGAGCAGGAATTCCATGCATTAGAGCATGGATGGAAACAAGAAGATGATGGTATAGAGAAAACTAAACCAAGAATTCACCTGTCATGGGTCTAAACACCAAAAAAGTACATGCTCTCAAAGTATGCTTGCTATGGTCTTTTAAATAGCACTCAAGCCACTGTAAATAGTTGGGCTCAGACAAAAATAAATGGTGCTAGAGATGTAGTTTATGGATATATGTTGTGCAACGAATCCAAAATTCATCTAAAGCATTGTGTTTCATCCTTTGACAGTGTTTTTCTTCTAAATTATCACAAACATGAATTTGTCGTGGAAATTACTGTCAGTATACACACAAAAAGCAGCAGTTCAGACTTTGTGCATAGTAAGTAGGGGAAAAATATAAAGCTGGTAAGTTACCAGTTCAAGTTCAAGTCAGTTCAGTGATTTGAACTTCAATAAAGCCCACACAGCAAATAAGATGAAATAGTGCTGTGATATCCTAAGGCAGGAGTACAAGAACCACATGTCAGTGTCAACTCCATGAAGTTATAAAATGGTTGTGTCAAACTTTTGTGAGTTGAAGTGGCATCCTCTTGCACTGTAAACACAAAGTTCCTTTGTTTTTTAAATGTCTCATTTTCATATGTGCAAGAACATATAATTAATAATATTAGATCTTACCATCACATCTCTGTCATTATGTTTTGCCCTATACCAGATAATTTTAGCATCTAGTTTCATGAATGAAGGTGCACACTTCATCTGGCTTTAGACACAACAGTTCCAAATTCCTACACAGGACAGGGCTCTGAGTTAACTCTCTGGACGTTTGGCCATAGAAATCATCAGCTATTTAAGCAGAGTTCAAACACAGCTGCTTATAGCCAGGAGTAGACACAGCTGAAGAAGAAGAATGCCTATTGAGTTTTTCCCAAGTGTGTTACAGGGCAGACACATCTATGTTTTGCAGTGTGTGCAGCCAACTAGTCCAGACACTTGATAAAATGTTCCTCAATGTCTGTTGCCATTGAAGTCTCTGGCACCCTTCACAAGTACCTCAGCACTTACTGACACGTCTTTCCTGTGAGTAGAGTCTAAAGATTTGGCCTGTCTTGTCTATTCTTATTTTCTTTGATTATTTTTCTTCCCCAGGTGATAGGTACTTGTAGTGCAGTGTGATGTCTTCCCAGCTGCACATACCCTTTGGACAGTCTGTTACATGATCCATGTGAAGCTGTGTTGTCCATTATATTCTTCATAGTCTCCCAACAGTGAAGGTACCTCTCGTGTTGCTGTCAGCAGGCTAGCCAGTAGCCTTACTGCTAAAGGAGTTAATGTTTCTTAATCAGCCCAAACTTCGTTTCTTGCCCAGCTGGTTTTTCTACCGATGAGCTGAAGGAATTAACAACTTTGACGCAGTTGCCCGAAGGTTCCACTACGCTGGTCCCTTATAGGGCTATATGCCACATACATTGCTTTTCAGTTGCACGTATGCTAAAGATTTCACAGAATTGTCTAGGTTGGGAGAGACCTTGAAGATCATTCAGTCCAACCATCAGCCTAACACTGACAGTTCCCTACTACACTGTGTCCCTCAGCGCTATGTCAACCCAACTCTTAAACACCTCCAGGGATGGGGACTCCACCACCTCCCTGGGCAGCCCATTCCAACACCTAACAACCCCTTCTGTAAAGAAATGCTTCCTAATATCCAGCCTAAGCCTTCCCTGGCACAACTTGAGTCTATTCCCTCTTGTCCTGTCGCTTGTTACTTGGTTAAAGAGACTCATCCCCAGCTCTCTGCACCCTCCTTTCAGGGAGCTGTAGAGGGCGATGAGGTCTCCCCTCAGTCTCCTCTTCTCCAGACTAAACACCCCCAGTTCCCTCAGCCGCTCCCCGTACGACCTGTGCTCCAGACCCTGCACCAGCTTCGTTGCCCTTCTCTGGACATGCTTCCTAGCACAGAAAAGCACTAGAAGGATTCTGCAGAGACTGTAAGTGAATACATAGATAGAAGTGTAAAAGCAGGATTGAAAGCACTGTTTTAATCTTATTGAAATAAACATTTACAGCTTTTCTGACCTTTTCCTGTAGATCCTGTCAAGACCTTCATCAAGTTCAGCGTGATTTAAAATCTAGAGCAACACTCCCTTTAGGCTGTTGCATTAAAGTCCAGATGTGAGTGAATGTTCAGGCTCAGTCTGAAATTTTCCACTAGCTTCCAAATTCATAACCTGCAGGTAACTGCAAAAAGATTGGCTGCACATACCTATTCACTGATCCCAAGCTGGAGCTCTGTAAGCAATGGCAGAGGGATGTTGTTGTTTCCCCATTACAGCTTTGAAATAAAGAAAATTTACTGACATGGCAGGTTTTTGAGAGCCTGCTTTTGGCAGGTTTTATTCTAATCTTTAGTTTGAAGGTTATTTTCTTATTTGCTCTACTGAAATATTGTCAACGTCTAGGATAAAGAAATATTGTTACCTGAAATTTATACTTCTGCTGCAACATCAAATATTCTGCAGCTGTTCTTAACTTAAGGTCATAGATCTGTATCGTGGTGATGTGCATAGAATCATTTAACAAGGGTGATGCAAATAGGACTTTGGGAAACCAGCTTTGACTTCGGTCAAGGGGGTAGGACAGAATTTAGGAATATGTTTTGGAGGAACAGCTCATATCATTGCAGGCCCAGGGTCAGGAGTGAACATGTTTCAGCCACCTACCTGCTGTACTTCTTCATGCTAGCAGGGAAGGAGCCTCTGCCAGCCCAAACTGCAGTTGCCCAGCCCTGGACACCTCTGAACTAGCAGCACTGTGTTGTTATTCATTTGTAGCCCCAGTTCCAACTCCATCCTTCATTTCTGCACTGAAGTTTCCTTGTGGCCCTACACAAGGCCATATCCTTACCCCAGGCTCAGAGGGTACTCTTGCCTAGTCAGCAAGTGGCCTTCTCCTCCTGTGTTGTATTGCTAAAGCAGCTTCTGAGGGACTGGAAGATAGAAGTACTCTTTCTCTAGATGAATGTAGCCCTTCAGCTTGCTGCTGAAATTTGTCAAAGTGCTTATATTTTTGATGCTCCAATTCTTGTGCCTACAGTGTCATTTATGGTCTAGACAGCCATGGTGAATGTTTCTCCATGAACAGCCAGCCTCGGGCCTGTCTCAGGCACCTTGGTTGTTTTGTGTAAGCCTGTGAAGCCTGCTCCTGCTCTTAAGTCATATCGAGGAGTGAGGCAAGCAGGGATGCATCCTGTACTCATCCCTTGCTTATGTATATGCCTTTGAAAGGAATGCAATAATGTAGTGTGTTTACTGTTGTTAATAATTTGCTGTAACAGGTTTAGATATTATTTTAGCCTGATCACTTTTTTTTTTTTTTTGGTGTAGAAACACATGGTTGAACATCTCTCCTTAAAAGGGGAGAAATACAGATGCTTGAGACAAGACAGGAAAATAGATAATGGATTCTACAAATGGCCTTACTGCGCAGTGATAACTATTCAACTCCAAATCTGTGACTGGAGTCCCATTACCCCTCTCTTCTGTGAAAGTTTCAGGAGTCTGAAGTTTGCATGTGGGTGTTGCCCCTTGGCCCCTCCTGTAGCTTCATGGTTACTAGAAAATCACGCTGATTCACTCTGCTGGTGCTTCTTGCACATCCTGTGTTTGTTCAAACTTCCCCATTCTCTTTCCTTCTCTTTCTGCCTCCTCACACCCATTCAGAATTGCGCACACTATTCTGAGGTTGCAAACCGTTCTGTGCTAGGCCACTCTGCACCCCAGGATTTGTCTCCTGGCTCATGGTCATAAACCTTTGCTGGAGCGGGGCTTTCTCGCTGAACACCTTACCTGAGCTATAAAGCTATGTAGCAATAGAGGAAACTTTCAAAAATCTGGCACATTTTTAAACCTTTTGAATTTCATGTGAGACTGAATCATAGAAAGAGTAATTTTCTTCTCATGCTGAATAGGGAACTGCATTAAAATTCGGGAGTAAAATGGTTTGAAAAGCAACTTAGTTTCTTTCGTGTTAAGACATGCACCCTAAGCTTTCTCAACTCCCCCTCTGCCTTTTTTCCTAATTTTAAGAAAAAAACCACAGTTCTCCTCCCACATCCAAAGAATGAAATTAAACATGTTGTTTTGGGGTCAAATTAAGCATTTTAAGCCACTGTGATTTCTCCCTTGCTAAAAACAGATAAACTGCTTTAGGTTGGCTCATTAAAAACAAAACAAAACACAAACAAAGTGTTCTTGGTGTCACCAGCAAACTGAATGAATCTATTATTTACACAATGTCATAGTATGAGCCCAGAGGACAACCGAGCACCATGCAGCCATTCACTCAAATCTTTTCCTTCTCCTTCCCCTCTCCTGGGAAGGAGAAAAATGAATCAAAAAACTCAGGGATGGAAATAAGGACAGGGATGTTTGGCTCACCCATTATGGCCACAGGCAAAGACAGGCTCATTAGGGGAAGAAAATTATCACTTTAATTCAAAACACTCACAATAACACTTAACAGACAGAATGGGACAGTGAGAAGCATTGCCGTACACCTCCTACCACCCCGCCCTTCTTCCCAGGCTCAGCATTGTTCCCAATATCTCTACCTTCACCCCCAGCAGCACCGGAGCAGGGAATGGGGAGTGCAGTCAGTCCACCACTTCTTCCTCCAAGGTCGGGGGAATCACTCCTCTACATCCTTCCCCCTGCTCCACGTGGCATCCCTCTCACAGGAGACAGTCCTCCACAAACTCTCCCCACAGGATACGTCTTCTCAAGATGCTCCAGCATGGGTCACCTCCTCATGTGCAGTCCTCCCAGCACAGAACTGCAACAGCGGGGGCTGCTTCTTCCCACAGAGTCCCGGGGTGCTCTACAGGCTGCAGGTGAACCTCTGCTCCTCTGGTGACCTCCATGGGTGGCAGGGAGGGTCATCCTGCCCTCTCACCATGGGATACGGGGAGGCTGTCTGCTCTGGCACATCTCCCCCACTTCCTCCTCCCTTCCACTGACCTTGGCATTCAAATATGTGTCCTTCTTGTAACCTCACAAGTCTCAACTCCCTCTCAGCTTCCCCTTCTTAAATACATTACAGCAGAGGCGCAGCCACCATTATTAACTGACTTGGCCTTGGACAGAGGCAGGTCCAACTTGGAGCTAGGGGAGCTTTCAAAAAGCTTCTCACAGGAGACTACTGCTGTAGCCCCCTCCCCTGCTACCAAAAAATCCTCCACACAAACCCAGCACACAAAGCTTGAGGGAAAGGCTTGCTTTGAGTCAAGGGCTAGAAAATAAACTTGATGTTGCATTTGACTTTGCCAATCCTCAGAAAGGAAGCATGTTTGAGTCAGCTACAGATCAGTGATGTCCTCAAGTGCCCAGCCACATGTGAAAGAGGCACAATGTATGATGAGGTGGCTTGGGCAACAGGCCTGTTGTGGACAACAGTACTGAAGTGCCTTTTACACCACTATCCATAAGGTCCATCACAGCAACCTCCATTTTCTCTGCCTGGGTTCAGGAGAGCCATGAGTCTGGTGCTCTTCCCCAGCTGTGATGATCATTACCTCATCAGTACTCTCAGCCCCACTAATTCTTGGAGCAAATAGCCCAAGGCAGCTCATCTGATCCAAGCCTACTATTTGACAGAGCACTGCATTTGGTTATTGGGCTGAAGCCTGCTGCTTTACTTTCCAAATTTTATTAATTTCAGTGTATATTGCTGTTGGCTGTGCTTCTCAATAGCTGGTATTTCTTGTGCTACAGATGGAAAATAGGCACATACAAGGAGCTGCCTTCAAATGCAAGCCTTGAGGGGTCTGAACTTGCGAACATTAGCGTACTCTTGTGTTGTGCCACCAAGTGTAGGCAGCAATTTAAAATCATCTGCACCTCTGTTTACAGGGGCTGTGTTCAAGGTCTTTCCTAAGTGATGTGAAACAAAGTAGATGTGTCAGAAAACTGCGCTGTTGAAGCACCTTCTCGGCACTGATATCCCCCGCTGAGCAAGAGATCATCTAGGCTATTTAATGGCCTTCATGGGCACTTGTGCTGATGCACAAAACTTTTCACTGCCAGCAAAGCAGGAGGAACACATTCAAGTTAATGCATTTGGGCATCCTAGGAAGGTGGGAGGTGGCTGGGTGGGATTCCTCCAGCTAGAGGGGCAACTGGGCTGCATGTTGTCAAAAAGAGCTTGAAATCTGTGTTAAGCTCCCTGTAGCTTCACCAGCAGAAGTTGTGACTGTCCCACTGACACAACTGGGCTGGGACCCCTGGAGAAAAGGATTTCTTCCCCTGTTCCATGGCAGGAGCATTTGGGGATGCTTCTTTTACCCTTCACTCCTCAGTTTTACTGGGGTGCTCACCTGGGCTGGGTCCTCAGCCATGCCAGCTCCTCTGGGGTGCCTTCTGCCTCCTGCGGCTCCTCACTCAGCAGCATACCTGGAGAATGGGGATCAGTAACTGCCATGCTCACATTACACAGAGCTTTTAGGGTCTGTACAAATATCAGTTAACCCTTGTAGCATCTGAATGATGTTGTTAAGTGTGTATTTATCTGAGGAAACCAAACTTATTCTCCTGACTCTTGGGAGATAAGGGAGGATCAAGTGGTGGAGGGCAGCATGGTCAAGGGGTGACTCATTCCATCATCTTTGAGGAGGAAACATGACAAATTGAGCCTTTCCCTACATGAGACTTCCTTTTCTTCTGACAGACAATAGGAGAAGAGAAACCCAACATGCAGAAGGAAAGATTTAAATCAAGAGGAAACAGGAAATAAGGATGGAGTAAGACAGAGTGGCAGAAAGAAGGATTGAGTGCCACAAAACTAAGATGTGACTGTGAAAACAAATCCACCAGATGGCAGAGGGAGATACACTGACATCTCTGGGGCCATGGATTTACCTCAAGGGTCCTTCACTGTATAGCTCGACTCCTCTGACAACATATTCTGCTGCATGGTGTTGTCTTCATGTCCAATATTTCTTGTTGAATGGACACTGCAGGTGAAGGCAGTTTATACTTCTTCCTTCCTATAAAATTTCTACCTTCACAGCTTCTCTTTAGCCTTTCCTCACCTCTGCAACTTTTGTTTCTATGGCAGTTCTGGAAGACCTTCCCCCTCCTTTTGAAAAGGTATTTGTTAAAAACTTTACTTTTTCATTGGTAATGTGAAGGACTATGTCATGCCTTTTCTTGGGTCTGGACTTGGAGGTCGTCCCCATCCCATGCCCTATCCCTGTGCCTTTGATGCACTCAGGCCCAAAGCATACAGAGAACTGGAATGAAGAGAAGTTTCTGTCAGCTCTTCCAGAGGGCCTACAATGTCTTGTACCTCTCTCTTGGCCGTGAGGAGTGACATGTGAGAATAATTTCCAGGGCTAGTCTGAGAGAAATAATTGAAAATAGGAACAAGGGGCCAGATTCAAAGCATCTGCTTGGGACTTCCTGTGTAGACCTTGCACTGTCTGGAAATCCAGCCATCCAACACAAGCAGGGTGATTCAGAAGTCAAAACAGGATGTGTGCAATCACAATGGGAAGAGAAACACAGCTCCAAAGGTAACCCCCAAATTCCCAGTACCAGCTAGGCATCAACCCAGAGCCAGTCAGCAGGAGACGTGAGGCCAGATGTCTTCCTCCATTCCTGCTCCTCTCTGGATCCTGAATCAGAGCTGTACTCTGTGTGCTCTCCATCACCTCAGGACCCAGCATGTATCAAGCACCTTGGTGCTGGGTAAGCAGGCCTTGCTTCTTGGAAGCTGTTTTTCACTGTGCCAGTGCTACGCTCTGCCATTACCCTTGCTGCACTTCAGAGGGTTTCTCCAGAGAAGGGCCTTGGGTCAGGGCTACATTCTCCCACCAGTCAGACTATGAGGTTACAAAATCAGATTTTCTTGAGTTTTGGTTTTTGGTTTTGGGTTGGCTTTTTTTGTTTTGTTTTGGGTTTGTTTTAGTTTTGGGTTTTTTTTTTTCCAGGAGGGGACTTGGTGTGCTTTTTGGTTTTTTGGTTCATTTTGTTTTTCTCCCCCATCATTCCCTGGCTTCAGGAAAATCATCATTTTGACTGGTGAGAGGGAAACTTTCAAAATGAATGGTGAGGGCTATCCCTACCTGGAGGACTCATCTGGGAAGGGTAGCCTTGCAGGAGCTGCAGGGACCTGACTGCATGCCTTCAGGCTGGGAAGGAAGTTGAGCACAGGTTTCCCATTTCCTAGGCTAAGAGCTGACTTTATTTATTCATTTATATTTGCAGGTTTTTTTCACATTTTATTGACTGCACGCATGAACGCAACATTTATTCTCTTAGGAATGAGTAAAAGAATTGGAAATGTTATAGGTATTGGTGAAAAGGTGCATATGACTGATTATTCTCATTTTTAAAACATGCAACTTGAAAATGTTTCTTTGTCTGGGGAGAAAAATACTTTTTGGCTTTGGTGACCAATCACACAGTCCAACCAGTGAGCAAGCAGTAACTGTGGCACAGCATTCACAAGTAAGTACACAGTCTGCAAGATGTTCCCATGCATTATTCAGTGAATAATTCTGAATAATGAAAACACTGAAATCTGTGTGTAGATGTAATAAGAGAGACCAAATTAAATGCATTGTTTAATAGAAGTTGACCCAGCTCTAGTGAAGAACAGCAGCTGTTCAGAAAAGCTGTGGGTCTATGTAACATGAATTTACTATGTGTTAGCAACAGTAATTCAAGTCCAGCATTCTGTAGGGGATGGTTGGTATCATTCAAAGCAATGAAGCAGTTGCCAGACTACATAAACTTCACCCAGAGGCTACAACTTCACTGCAGAGTCACCTCTGAGTAATTTTCTTTTTCCTCATTGACTCCTCAGGAGCTGACCGTGGTTGGCTGAGAACCAGTTGTGGTGCTGGGCACCAACTGCATGGCACCCATCTGGGGGTTGCAACACATGGTGACCCCAGCCATGGCTGATGAGCTGTGGGTATTTGGGCTCTAGCCTATCTTCCCACTTCACATTACATACGTGTTAAGACCTGTGTGTGTAGATTAACCTTGAATTAATGGCAACACACAGATTATAATCTGTATTAATTCTTGCAGGCAAGATAGGTACTTATTTATATCAACTTGGGGATGTTACAGTTTTGCATGCATTTGGTGTTTTTATTCTGAGCTGTAGCACATATTCAAATAGCATAGACTGGTAACTCTTTCTTCCCTTAAAGTACCCATTAAAGTAATCATATGCATAAAACCCCCTGAGCTGTTGAGATAAAAATAGCTTATGACCAACACCACCTTGGAATTTTATTTCCTCTGTTATGCTCTAAAGAGGGGCTAAAGCTCATAGCTGTTGTAGTAAATTTCCCTATTGTTTTCAAAATGTTCCTACCTGATGCAAGGCAAAACCTTAGGAAAGTTACTAAAAGTCAGTAGGGAATAACAGTGGATTTATATTTAAAAAAAGAAAAACTAGACCATGGTAAAATGCTTTGCCAAGCCATAACTTGTCATAAAGCCAAACACAGGTAAGTAAATTGTAGTAAAAAGTTACACATGCTTTTACTGATTTTTGATTGGATTTTTAATTCTGTCCATGCAGCCAATGTGTTGCTGGCTTGCAATTAAGACCTGACAGTGGGAGAAAGAACAGTAACAAGAAATTGAATCAGTCATTCCTTTGAGAGTAAGCCAAACCCAACAGTATGGAGAGAAAGGAAGGAACTTCTGAAAGACCTACTTACTATTTTATTTCCAACATTCAGCTCCTTAGCTTTAATAGTGCTTAAAATACCAGTCACAAGTCATGGCTGTGAAGGAGAATACACAGTGTTTTCTGGTGACTGAGTGCTTTATTCTGAAGGCACCACAGGAGAATGTCTTGGGGCTTCAGAAGGTTGGAAATGTTGTACAAGAAGTCAGAATAAAATTGATCTGAAAGATGCAGTAAATGGATTTACAAGTCTTATTGACTATCCTGCTGAGTTACTGCTTCCTAAAAGCTCTCAAGTCCAAGTCTGTACTAAAGGCTTTCCTTTCAGATATCCAGCCTGCACAATCTGCTTGCATTCAGCATTGATACATGTTTTTATTTTTACTGGAAAAATACAGGAGGCAGGTTGATGAAGTTTTGTTTTTCTCAGGCTTTGGTGATCTGAAATTTTAAGTGTTTTGGAGTATCTGAGTCCTCTTTGTGCAAACCCTCAAACTTTTGGGATGTTGTTATGAAACATAAAACACACTTTATTTTACTAAGTCCATACAGAGTTCCAAAGTACTGTGGCTGTATAGTTGTAAGGTTTTATTCAAAACACTTCAGAAATCTGGATCAGGTTGTGCTTTTACTAGAACCACAAAGTTGGATGGGAAAGGCTAGATGATTTTGTTTTGCTGCCTCAAACCTCTGACTTTTTACTGCTGTGAAAGAGCATGGCTGTTATCTAAACGTGTGTTGTCACAGGCGTCAGTGCCATGCATTTATCACGTGATCTTTTACATCCATGCCTCTAAGAGAGATGTCAAAATGAAGAACTGGACACCAAGTGCCATGATAAAGAAGGTGGTTCTGTAAATTGTATTCTGATTTGGCATTACAGAGTGGGGATGACCTCCATCTTTAGAATTTGGTAGTGAAACAGTTGTGGCCATTATTACCTAATTTGAGGAGCTGTAGCTGTGGGAAAGGAGTTTGGATTATTTGTGAGGGAGAAAGGTGTCTGAGGGGAACAGCCTGAGATTTTGGAAAGACCTATTCTGCTTGTGATTGTAGGGCTCTAAGGCTATTGTTGTCTCAGGAATTTGGGCCAGAGGTCCCATGGCCGATTCTGGAGAGCTCTCATCTGCTCTGCCACTAAAATCGAGGACAGCAGATCCTCTTGGAAAATGTGGTATTATGAGCAGCTCTGGCAGTTGTTGCTTGTAGCAGCCTGGAACTGAACAGAACTACAACAGCAATCTTCAAGAAAGCCACAGAAAACCAGAAAGGACCCACAAGTTCTCTAGAAAGGCACAGAAATATCTCATCCTTCTATCACTAAAGTTTGTTTCCTAACCAAAAGCATTGTTTTGCAACATCTCTGCATCAGGTGTTTTAAAAAAAAAAAAAAAAAAAAAAAAAAAAGACATTTTCAAGTTATTCCAGTTTATTTAAAGAAAAATACAAAGGTGTGGTCTATCCTTTCTTTGTACTTTCAACATGAAGAAAGACTGGCAGAGTTCAAGGCTAAGCAGAATTTTACCTGCATTGGTGAAGGACAGCCATTAATGAAACTTGGAAGGTCATTCTGTCAGAGTTAATGACTATGGAAACATGAGAATAGGCAGGGAATCCTTACTGTCAACCCTCCAAAAGTCTACTTTCATTTTCAAAACATTTTTTTAAACAAATAGACTTCAAAACAAGGTGTATAAAGAACAGAGAAAAACCTGGGTTTTATGGGCAAAAGTTGCAAAGAACATTTTTTTCCCATTTGTAATTGTATTCTATCTTCTAGTTTAAAGTAGCTATGATATATTGGAAAGAAGGAAAAACAGGAGTGAAACTTCAAAAAAATGCAACTTTTCACTGTGCTTGCTGTCCTCCCTCCTAAGGGCATTCCTTCAATACATCTCTAGCTTTGAATATATCTGTGCCAGCTTTGACCATTTTAAATCAGATAGGATGAAACAAGCAAAAAATGGGAGCTCTAATCAGGTTAGCAGTGATCCTCACCATTTACCCATGCTCTTGGTCAGGCTTTCTGCCTGCGTTGAGCCTCGTGTTGCTGTAACATCCTACTTGGCTATACCCAAGTCAAGCCACTGTCAAACTGGCTTGCCCACGGATGCCTGTATGAACAGCCAGTCTCAGCACTGATTGTGACAATAATGTCCCCACAGTGCTGGCACACTTCTAAGGTAGGATCTTTCCATCACCACAATCCAGACCTACAGTTCTGAAGAGGAAATCTGCAAAGCAGTTATTGCAGAGTACTAGTTTCCAAAGATTTGTTACCAGCAGTGTGGGAACAGCAGCTTGAGTAAATTTAGATGAAGATTAGAAAAATATTTCCTGCCTGTGAAAATAGTATAATATGCCAAGAACGTGTGTGAAGCCCTTAATTTGGTGCTTTCCAGCTCCAAAGTAAGAAACACCCCCTGTGATGTCAGGGAAGGATGTAACTGCTCTAAGTGATTTATCTTCATCTCTGTTTTAAAAATCTATATTGTGTGTATTAGATACCTATTGACACACTGGGGTTAATGTATCTCTGTATGTGAATAGATTGGGAAGGCACATGTCTTGATGCGAGCACACTTTGGTTTTTGAATGATGTACTAGGATTGTCCTTGCATGATGGTTCATGTGTGGGGAAAGGCTGGTAGCAGACATCTTCAGCCAGGAAGAAGTGTTAGTACCTTCACTTTCCATCTCTTCCTCCTCTGCAACTGCATGAATGCCATATGTTGCCAGTACTGTGCTCACTTTCCATGTGTGTCTGAAACTGGGGAATTAGAAAGAAATTACAGTCTCACACTGGAAACACCAGCACACTGATGAGGGTGAGGGCAGTGGGAAGGGGCAATAGACAGGGAACAAAAGGAGAAATTGTAAATCCCCCCTGGCGCCAGAGTAAATCTCTGCCTGGAATACAGTTCCAGTACAAAGTTCTTGCAAAGTAATTTTGGGTGTGCAGATAGACCACGTCAGCTGTTTCTCGATTAGAGGCTGTGAGTATGCTCTTGCCCATGGTGTATGTGGAGCAACTCTCTCCCTGAGGAGGGAGAGAGACGCTGGTGTACATTTGTCCTGGAGTAAAAGCATCCCCACGGGTGGCTACCCAGAGCTGCCAACAGCATCCTGTTTGTTCACATCTCAGCTTAGCCTGTGGTAAGCTTGTTTAAGACTTGAATATCAGCTTTCTTTTTCTAAAGGAGAGAGGACTTCCTGGCATGTTTTAATCTGGAATTTATTTATAGTATTTGTAGTATTTACGTTTGAATTCTGTAAAATTTATCAACATTCACAATGAAAAACTCAGTAGCTCTACAGCAGCATCACAGACAATGCCAGCAGGGCCTTCAGCATCACTTGATATGATTAATAGGAAATTCTCTCTTGCTGCAATATATCACTACAGTGTTTAAGATCTTTTTCTCAATGGATGCTGAAGGTGAGCATAGGTATTTTATGCTAGCAGGCAATTCATTATTCCAGGCATAAAATCCTCCGCTACATACCACAATACACCATCATTCAAATGAGCCACACACGGCAGGAGAAAAATATCCAGAGGAAATATTTTTTTTCCTATTTCCTTCTGCAACATGCTTGTGTTCGTTTTTCCTTTTTCCAAGCACTGTAATTATAAGCAGTCAGGTAATTTGGATATTGAAGCATACGAGTTACAGGGGCGTCCTCTCTATTTTATTTTGTACACAAGTACTCTGCAATTACAATAACAGCATAGGCTCTAGTCCGCCTTGCTCCAAAACAGCCTTTTTTTTTTTTTTGTTATGGTGCATTTTTTCCAGGTTTTCATGCTAAAAATGTATCAATGGGTAAAGCTTTGATGTAAAACAATTTTCTGTAAGTTTTTACTTTCAGAATTGTGTTTTGGCTGGTATCAGTTCCCTACATTTTGTGGTTTAACATAGCTATGCAAGTGTTTTTTGTTAATTTTTGTTTTCTATGCCAAAATCTTTTATTTCACTCATAATACCATGGGAGTACATTTTTCTATTTTTCTGTAGTATTTTCAGTGGTACATGTAATGAAAAACACAGTGCACTTCATGTCCTTTTTGTCAAAATGTTTGTTGTGTCTGTGTACATGAGGATAAGGTGATAATATATACATTTTAGTGGTTAATTATAGACTAAGTTTTTGTCTGATAGAAATCTAATCTACTCTATGAAGATAGCTATTGTATTACAGAAGAAAATAATATGAGCACTGGACAAAGAAAGTTCAACAATTTAACCTTGAATACACATATCTTGCTACTGGATTTCCCTTTGTGTCAGACCTGTTATATTCCCCTCTGCTGTTGATTACTGGGTTTCCCACTGACCCAGCTATCACGCAATTATGATAAACAGGACATGCATGACACTAACTACAAGGGCCCAGAAAGGAAATTACATCATCATGACCATTTGTCACATAAACAAAGACTTACTCCAAGGTGATGGATGAATGTCCCAGGAATGGCTGATGTTGCCGTGGGACTCGGAGAAGCCCGTCCAGTGCCTGGGAAGATCGGTCCATCTTGCTAGCACAGGTCACAAGAGCTGGATTTCAGGTGCAGAGGAATGACTGGCTTGGCAGCAGCAGGGAGCCGCCCAGCTGATTGGTCCCCAGACATAGGGCATGGCAGACACCGGGAGCCCCAGACTCCAGACATGAAACATCTGGAAGAAAAATAACAGTCTATGTTATTCAGAGGAGGAGACTAGATAGCCCCAAAGCCCTCCTGCTCTTACAGTGTATAACAATTTGCTCTTTGATTTTTTCATGTTAGGCTTTGAGACACATCAAAGCAAGAAAAAGATAATGAAACAGTGCTGGCAAGAGTGCTGATACTGACATGTTCTGCAAGAGCATTCCCTTGTAAAGTAATGAAGACCTCACTTGGCATCTCAGGTACTTGGCAGGAGGCATGCTACTGTGTACAGTCATGCAGCTATATCTAATGACACCAAGTCCCCAACCTGGGTGTCTACCTACCCCATGACAGCAAGCCTGCAGAAGGTGGGTCACCAGGGAGGTGGGCTTCTTGCCTGGAGCCCACTTTGCTGGCTTGTTCAGCAAAGAGACAGACAGTGTGTGCCCACCACCATCATCTGGGAGGGAGAAACTGATCCTGGAGGGAAGCCCTGACTCTCATCATCCCGAGGTACAGCTAGTATGGCTGTGCCTGTCTGGGTAGAAACAGGTGCCCAAGGAGCTCCAGCTCTTTCCAGCCTGGCATTCACACACAACAAAGGTGTGTGTGCTGTATCACTGAATGAGTGCCTGTGGGTCCCAGCAGACATCAGGAAATGCCTGTATCTCTGGGGCACTCAGGCTAAACATCAGTCCATGTCTGCAAAGGCCTCATAGACCAACAAATATGAGCCTATGCAGCCTCTGTGTTTGATCTGATTCCTGTATGTGCACGTTGCCCAAAGACTCTATGACAGGTGATGTGGTGTGATATTGACATGAGATCCCATCCTGTAAGCACAGAAAGAGTAGATGCCAGTAGCTCAGGTACTCTGCCTTGGGTACAAGAACCACTAGGAATGCAGCTGATGGCAAACCCTGATGCAGCTCCTGGTCTGAGGGTCCATGCAGCAAGAGTCACTGCCAGGGTTTGCTGGCAGGTAATGAGAGCCCAGGTGCTACAAGTAAGGGTGATACAAGATGGTGCAGCTGGTGCAGGCGGGACTTTCCTGTGTTTCCTTGCTGACAGTACCCTGTCCTTCCAGTGCGGCAGGGCTCTGCCTTGTCCCTCATGGATTGTTATTTGAAGGACACAATATCATAAAGAAAACCATATATGCAGAAGGACACCCTAAGTGGGCTGGTCCTGGACTCATTTTTACAGCATCTGTAAAAGTTTCCAGATGTCAATCTTCCTTACCTTCACCTTTACCATTTCAAGGAGCTCCATCACTCCCTCTTCCTGCTCTGCTCTGAGTAGCCAGGATTATCTACTAATCTGGGAGAAGAAATGCTGACCTTGGTAAGCGAGATCCTAACCTCATCTTTTCCAGGGCTACTTCATTCCTAGCGGACTCATAATTGTTTGGGAACTTAATTTTCCAGCTGAATGTGGCTTATTGTCTTCAGTGGCAGACATTCTTCTGTTGGTTTTTTTTTTGTTTGTTTGTTTGGTTGGTTTTTTTTAATACATATTTGAAATAGAAATTTTAGGAGGCAGAGAGGCCAGGTATAGATTTTTGGCATTTTTATTTCTGTTGTAGATGAGAAATATGTTTTTTCCTGAGATCTGGTGTATGTTAAATTGTTTCTGTAAGATTGTTTATGGACTTTGGTTACATAGTAAAAATATAAATTCCAACCTGTGGTAATAGCCATCAGTTTGGTGACAAAATTCTGCTTGGGTGGGGGATGTGAGAATGCATGTTAATGCAGCAAGAGGTAAGGGAGCTGTGTGATGGTGGAAAGGCTGCAAACAGGAATGAAAAGGAGTGTAAAAATGCAGTCAGCCACCTAGGCTTCTTCCTGCTATTTTTGTGAATACATTCTTTGTAAATGAGGAATGAGAAATTACAATGGGCCGTGTGGTGGTTGCTAGAGGTGTAGGAAGCATTGCTGTCACTGAAGGGGATGGGAGGATCTCAGAAGACGGACCGGATGACATTTCAATGGAATTAACAGATGTGGTGTGAGATTTGCTGCTGCATACACAGGGTCACTCACTCACTAGGGAACAAATGTTTTTGCTATAAGGCTGTTTGCTGGCAACAAAAGAAAGTCTGGAGACCCTCTGCTGAGCATAAAGTAGCTGTAAATATAATGGATCTGTAGGAAAAAGAAATGTAATCCTAGGTGGTGTCATTAGAGTTAGGGAAGTATTTTGTACGTGCCGGGAGGTGCAATGGTGAAGAAATCTCATATGGAAATGTGTATATAGGTCTAGTCTCCTGTCTTTAGTAAAGGTGCTCAAATGGGAGTCGGCAGGAGGGAGGCTCCTAGGACTGCCATGGCAATGGTAGCCTGCCCTAGGTGACGGGATCCCAGCTTCTTGCCTTCATGAATAATAACTACACCTGAAAAAAAATGAGTGAGAAATTAGAAGCAAATTTGTTTTGACCAATGGAGTGAGGTGCTTTAACATCTACTCGTACTGTTGGGGACATAAACCTGTTTTTACATTTCACTCAACCTGTTTTATGAAACAATAAATTTTGATGCCTTAGCCTGGAGCATCAGGGTCTGTCCTTCATGTTCCTTCCAGCCTCATTTTCCATGGGAACTGGATTCATAGGAGACTTTAAGTAATGCTTAGAGCAGATCTGGCTTGGGGACAGCTTCCTTAAAGGTGTAAGTCAGAACCTTAAGAGCTGTTCCTAGAAAAAATTGAATAAATGTTCAACTCATACCATAAGAGGCAATCCCTTACTTAATGCCAGACTGTCAATCATCAATCACATTTGCTAAGAGATTAACAAGAACTATTTTATCAAAGAGGAAAATGTATATTTTTATCAACATTTGCAGAAAAAAAAAAAAGTCCCCAAAACTCGTAATGTTGTGCAACTGTGAGCTGACATTCAGCTCCCTTCCAGTGCTGCCAGAGTCTGGCTGCAGCAGGCTGGGTACCACAGGTAACTTCATGGTAATGTATTTAATCTGAGCCATGTCTAGAGAGATGGCAGTTACTGGTCTGGATGTGGTAGCCCTTGTCACGGCAAATGACTCATTCAAGACAGTGAGAGGGGGTTACTGTGGGGATGATGAAGGGACAAGACTGAGTCTGCAGAGGAGAGAGTGATGTACGTTGCCTGGTTCAACATGTGCAAGAACATGGCATGACTCAGAAGAGAGAGGAATTATTTGGGAATCCTCTTGAAAAGCACACCTGCAACTCAGCTAGGGTAAGTGGTCAAGAGGGTTTATACTTCCAAAATGTGTTTCCAAAAGCACAGGAATTTTCCCTTTTCATGCTTTGGCTTTACAGGGTCCAAATCTGGCTCAGACCTTTAGTATGGTGACCTGGATACACCATCCCTCTTGAATACTTATAAGGGAAATGGACTGATATTTCAACCTACTTATCTTGACCATACTGATAAAATTGTACCAGAGCATTCAAATCCTTGGTAACAGTCTCAGGAAAGGCATTAATGTGCTGGAAGACCCCCTGCATTTTTTTAAAGGGTAAAGTGTCTCCTCTCACCAGCACAAAATATTTTGGACAATTTTGAAAAAGAATGTTCTTCTGTAGTATTTGCATGCTTGCCTTCTCAATGGACATGCATGGTATTTAAATTAAATACCAGCCAGCACATGCAGTCCTGCAAGAAGCTGTGCTTTCTCCTGAAAGTTTAGAAATGGCTTGCCCTTGGCTGTTGAAAATGGTTAAAAGCTTTGTCTTATTGCAGTCGTTCTTCTGGAATAGAGGAGTGATAGCTGAGGTGTGATGTTTCCCATCACATGAAAAATAAATATTTCTCATTGTGTGCACTGGGGTAGCCTCAGTGTCCTGCAGTGCTGGCAAATAAAACACTGTTCAGAGTTGAGCCGAACCTCAAAAACTTCAGAATTGCCCCAGAAAAAGTTCATTTTGTTAAGGAAAGCTCTTCAAGGCTTCTCTGGGATTTCCAAGCCCACCCCACCTGCTGCCCAGGGAGGACACAGAGACCTCCCTCCTCTCACTTATCTGGCAGGCATCTATCATGCAGAGTATGTTTTGGCTGCTCCTGCCTCTCCCATGGCTTGAGACTGGGGTGCTGCAAGACCCTCTCACATGGGTCAAACACTGCAGGTTGGGTATGTCCCTTGGAAAGGCACCATCTCCAGCATGTTTGGGCTCTGATTTGGGGAAGAAAATATTTTCTTCTATGAAAAAGATTTATTAATTAATTCAGGGAAGTCCTACAACCTTTGTTACAAAAGCAGGCAGGTCAGACGACAATAATTGCCCTTATCTGCCCTTACATGATGCATTTGGTTTATATATATGGTGAGATTTATGTCACTTGATATAAAGAACTATAACCACATACATAATGAACGACAACATAAAGAGCTATAATCAAGTACACTGCAGTGTGGACTTGCAGGGTCCCTGAAAGGGACTCCCTGTTAGAGATGTGGCTGCTTGAGCGGACCAGCTCCACTAAACTCAAACCAGAACTCTATCATGTTACTTCAGGCACAAAGGACTGTCAATGCTTAATGACCCTCCACTGCTGACTCGGTGTCACTGCTTGCCAGAATTGTCATCCACAAGGAGATAGAGACAGAAAGGAGGCAGACAAACTTTGTAATTAACATCAGGTTTTCACACCAATGTAAACACAAGAATCAAATACAACTAGTATATAGACAGAGTTACTAATTTAGTAGAAGAAAATGCTCATTTTTATGAGAAAATTCTCACGGAAAACAATCAGTTCTCATATCCCATGTCTAGCATTGAAAATGGTGTTGGTGCTGTTCCGATGATTGCATTTGGCAAATCACTCCAGAGCTGCAGAGATGATAACTTTCCCACTGAGCTTTTCCAACTACCAGATAGAGTACATAGTACAAGTAAGTACCAGATAGAGCACACAGGTTACTACAGAATTTCGTGGGACTGTCAAAATATATAGAAAGGAGATTATTCTATATGGAAGTTACTGGGGTTTGGAACTATTTCTTTGTGATTCTACTGACTTCAGCCCTATTACTTACATGTAACTTTTCCTTACAGAGGCAGGTATTAGGCATTCAGAGGCCCACAGCTGCAGTCTGCAGTGACGCTGCTGAGCTAAACACAGTGGTCTCGACTTATTATAGGATGAGCTCTTTTCGCCACCTTTGGGTAACTCCAGTTGAAAAAAAAGGCACTTTTCACAGCCTAAATATAGGATAGCATTAAATTTAACATAATAAGGTCTTGCACTGTATAGCTAAATATATGCACAGTCATTCATTAATCAACCCTAATAGGTTGTGAAGAAATAATATTCCCATTTTATAGATGAAGAAACATAAGAAATGAAGTACAGAATAACATTTAGAAAAGGAAGGGGTTCCTAGCTCTTCCTTAATAGATTATTCTTCAAAATGAAGGGGGAGCGTCTGGGCCTCAGACCACCTATTAGGAGAGAGGAGCCCAGAGCAAAATACCTTGGAAGTTCATACAAAATTAGAAAGTGCTAACAGTGTTGCTCAAGCCCATCTCTATTTGATGTGGTTTAGAAAAGCTTTATTTGTCTTCAAAGGTCTGATAGTTTGCTCTCTCATTTCTCACTAATGAGACCTTCAGAAATGTAAAATACTTCTATAGGGAGTCTACTTGAGGAAATCTCTCTTCTTCCCAAGCTGGCTACTTGCACCGGTGGAGGCAGAAACCACCTACAGAACTATGGGCACAGGTTTGGCTCTTGGTGACTCCACCACAGATGTACTCTAAAATAGTGTCTGACCGTGCATCATTGCAGTGATTTTACATGTATGCAGTAGCAAATTCCACTGTCACAGTGGAGGGCAGGAGGAGGACTGGAGTCAGGCAGGGCTCCCAGCTCATCTTTGGTGATTCCTGCAATGTGGCAGTATTGGTTATTGCCCCCTTCCCATGCACGTGTGGTTGGTGGAGCTCACTGGGCTCCTGGGTGGAGACCTGTGCTCCTTCCCAGCAGCTCGTTGAGCCTATGGCCAGCTGCTGGTGACAGGTTTACCATGCCCGTTGTTTCTTATTCTCAAAATACACTTGTTTTTCTCCAGATTGTTAATGACCTCTTGACCTAATGACCTCCCCTGCCTCCAGAAAAGGCAATCTGGGGTAATTTCTGGAACCTACGTCCAGTCCTCATTTTCCCCTGTTTGTTTTTTTTGTTTGTTTTTTTTTTTTTTTCTTTCCCCCTTTGATCTTCTATTCCAAACCAGGTATTTTTACCTAGGATGTCTTGCACTGTTTTCCTCTATGTTTTGTCTTATCTGGCAGTACATCAAGCTGCACGCTGCAGAATGCAGTGATACAGAGAGGAGCAGGAGCCTGAAATTTGTCTTGGTGAGTTGTAGCAGACTCCTTCTGCTGCCTCTGTGCAAGCTCAGGGACTGGGGAGCAAATTCAAGAGAAAAAAGGATCTAAAAAGATCATGTAAAAATAAAGCTAAAAAGATATAAGGAAAAATATACATATTAAAAGCTCAGCACACCTTCTAACATGATAGTGGGAAGACATTTAATATCAGCAAATTATCAAAGCAAGCTGAGGTTTGAGTCTCTGTGGTTGTGCTACTTGTCTCTGTATTCTTCTCCAACCTTCAAACACTGTTCACTGTGTTCACAGCACAGGTAATAATCAGACCAGGCAAAATCAGTAAACTCACACAATAGCTCAGTGTTATGTCATTTCAGATCATGACTATGTACCCAATTGGTAGGGGAAGAGATAAGGGCTGACTTTTCTAAGCTGTGATGCATATGCACATATGTGGATTGCAATGTGTAACTGGGTGTAAACTGTAAGCAGATGTGTCACAGACATGTGACAAAGTCCCGATGCCTCCACGCCCACTGTCTACATCCCCCCCCCCACCCCTCCTGGTCCATGGAGTCCCATGTGCAGATTTTGCCTTCTGCGTGTTCCTGTGAAGTTCTATGAGGCATCACCAGTTAAAACCTGGAAAATGCAAAAATATTAATGACAGGAACTGCAACAGTCCATTTTCAGTATTTCAACTTCCCCAGAATGACAGCGCAGAGGGATGCCTGCGTTGAAATGCTTCTCCTAATGTAAACAAGGTGCAAAGGCTGTGCTCAGTGATGTTTCCACTTTCCTTCTGAAGACCTGGAGATACTGTTCAGATCATCCTCCAGGTGAAGTTAATGAGCCCTGGTTAACTTACTCTAGAGCAGCTGCAGAAAAGCAGGTTTGGCTTGGTTTTCTATCCAGATATGGTTCCATCACTTGCCTGAAAAAAAGTGCAGGACTTGAGAGACTACCTTGGTTCTTTCTTCAGCTTATTTTTGAGCATTCCAGGTTTTGCTTTCATCCTCCAATGCCCATGAAAATCAAACTTAAACACATCAAAGCAGGCACTAACAAATGAAAAGGAAGAGCGTGCACTTTCATATGCAATTATATGCCTTGTACATGAAGCATTTGCTTCCCAATACAATTCTAAAACCATGGAAGCTTGCCAAATTCTACTCTATACTGAAATATTTTCTGGAACTAGAGAGGTAATTAGAATTTTTTGAATAGCCATCAGTGTTGTTACATAAATCTCAGGAAAGGTATAATTTATTTGTCTGTATAAATTTTTCTAGTATTATAATTAAATCTGTTCTGATAACATAAATTCATAGGCACATAGGACTGAAAGGTACTTGTTGTGCCATCACATCCAGTTCCTTACTTCTGAAGGTAACTCTATCATATAATGCCTGCTGCAAACTGACCGATTAGTACCCTAAAGATAACTTAATGCTCTGGGGTTTGTTTGTTGTTGGTTTTTGGTTTTGGTTTTTTCTTTTCCCTGTGTTGTGGGACACATAGGCTGTGGACTCACAGCTTGATAACAAGTGCTTCACAAAAAATGAAATTGGGCTAGATTTGTTAAACACCTAAGTCTTGCAGCTAAGTTAAGGTGATCTACTAACAACGCAATGAAATGCTACCTGGGCAATCATTGTTCTTAAAACAAGAGCAGTCTAAGGTTCTACTACTGAGAAATACAGACCCCCTAAAAGTGTCGTGCTTATGTACAGGCCCTAAATCACGGAGCTTCTCTAACTGACAGCACTGTAAAGATAATGTACAGAGCAAGTCCTTGGATATGTGATTTGCTAAAAGTTGAAAGTATTGCACTATGTTTATGTGGTGTTATCCTGTAACCCTCAAAGCTTATGCTGCTCTACAGGAAAGCTTAGAAGCTTTACTATCATGACAAATGGTGCAACTGCATTTTTTCGGATATATTTGGCTCTGCTAATATGACATTAAAAAATCCTTTAGATGGTGTTTGCAAAAGTTAATACTTTTCACTGGCATAGATATAATTTTTATCCTAATTATTATTTTTTTCACCAAACACTATTGGCTGGGCATTATTTGTAAGGGGCTGGCCTGAGTTCTTGAGGTTTCCTTCCTTTATTGATAGAGAGAAATGGGTTTCTCCAGACATTGTTCAGAGTAGTGCAGTTGTGCTCCCTGTTGTCATAATCCCTTGCAGGAGCCTTTCTGTGTCCAAACACCATCACACTGGCTTCATGACTACCCATGAGCAGTGGTGACCATGATCAACATGCTTCTTCCTGGAAGGATGTATGCTCTGGTGTTTGGTGTGATAGAAAGTCTGAGCCCAAGCCCAGAAGACAGAAATTTTCTCACTGCTTACAGAACTGCAGGACCAAGCTCTATGTCCTACTATTGATTACTTGCAGCATACAAGATTTTTCATTAGCTGAGCAACAGTATGACAGAGGTGAAATCCTTGTCCACTGAGAAACACGCAGAAGCACCTACCTATCTTTTAGAGGAAGCACCCTCATTGTGCATACAGTCTTACATAAAAAGCCATAAAAGAGTGAAGGAAATTTCCAAAAAGCCGCTTCTACAAAGTAGCCCTACCACCAAAGCACACCTACTCATATCTCTTGCAGCCCAGCACAATCATGGGCAGTTGGGATTCTGTAGAGTGTACACAAATTGTCATTTGATCTCATTTCTGCTGCCCACGCTGTATTAACCTATTTGTCCATATTGCAGACAAACCAGGGTTTTTCTAGGAATGTGTGAAAGGCTGCCAAGGCTGAAATGAGAAGAGAGTTAGGCAGCTCAGCTCTTTTCTTCTTCCCTTTTGCTTTTTTTCTCATTCAGAGCAGTCCAGACTCTGTATTTACTCATGGGGAAAGGTGGGAACACAAGCTAATGAGAGTCATGGTGGGTGCTTGCAGAACTCTGAGCTCTATGGACATGTTGTCCAGGGTGGACTAGCCAAATCCAACACCTGCAAACAAAAAAGTTAGTACTGAATGTATTATCCTCTTTACTGGGTACACAGAAAATCTAAAAAATACTAAAATTACCACAAAATATATGCAGGTCATGGTTCACCCAGCAGGCTTGGTCTCTCAGTTTTGGATTTGTACTGGAAATGGAAAATAATAAATCTGGTTTTGTGGGTCATTCAATATGCTAAGTAGGTGGTAGCTGGAAAATGAGAGAAGGGTAAAAAAAACCCCAAAACTTTTCTGTTTACTGAAATATGTAGATCTGTCTCCATCCAAGAAAAAAAAATAATGTTCACATGCAACTCCAGGGGCTTATTAATTAGGGGCTAGAGGAAGGGAAATATGTAAAAGTTCAGTATCTTAATGTTTGAAGGTACCAAAATTTCTCTTGGGTCTTTAGTGACTACTGCTCAGCTCTTTGTCTTCTGGAAGTTCAGTAAAATATCTTATTAATTTCCAGACCTGGTATATATTGCAGTGCAGAAGCAGCTGGTAATTTTGAAGGTATATTTGTGTTAACTGCTGTGTTCTGTGAAGACTTAATATAAAGAAATGTATTCAGGAACTCAGTTCGCTATATTGGCAATGGGAATTGGGAGCGTCACTGAAAGGAGCTGCCTCTTATTCATTTCTCAGGTTTAACTTTATTAACAGATGCAAATGATTTGTTAAACAAATATAAAACAAAAAGGAGAATGGACTCTGTGTCATCACTGAGTTCTTCGGTCTAAACATCCCACTAAAAATAACAAAAAATCCCTGGCACCAGGTGTATTTTATCTTGGATTTACACTACATTGTAATGAAAGGCCTTGAAAGGAAATGGCTAAAGAAGCCACCTTAAAGCTTCAGCATTTTCATGTCAGTCACACACTTCCTTGAAAGCCAGGTCCCTGTTTAAGGTCTAATGTGTTTGGAGAGCAAAAAGAGCTGTGTGTTATTAGGCAGAATCCCTTTTATACACAGGGAATTGAATCAATTTGACCCTGATTTTCTCTCTCCACTTTATTGTCCCACCACTTAAAACAGCTGGCCTTTGGCACTATCTTAAGGAAGGGGCTGACTGAACTATAGGTCTGACACTTGTCAGTTGTGGATAACATTGGCGTCAGTCAGTCATGTTCACACTTAAATGAACCATGACAGAGATAGACTGGTGAATAGGAAAAGCAGTTTTACTGCGGGTAACCTTCTTGTGTAAATGCAACATATAATAAAGTCTGCTCCTCAGGAAAACAGTCTTAAATATGTAATGGAGTGATATCACTTTTGCTAGCAGGAACTTTCTGTTTCGAAATGGGCACCTTGTGGGGAGAAACAACAAAAGGGCTACGATTATAAACACTGCTTCTGTGCTGTAATGTGAGATAACAAATGAGGCTCTTGCTCACGAACAGGAGGCATTGCTGCATACAGAGAATTGCTGTGGCATCATTGTGACATCAATTCTTCCTTAGAGAAAGGTGACGCACATCTTAAGTAAAATAGCAGAACTAGAAATCCCCTCCCCTTTCTCTCTTTGGGTTTTTCTTTCTTTCAGCTTGGCTATAGATCAGGAATCTAAAAAAAAAATAAATCTTCCTTTCAAGCCAGAGTGGAAAACACAATTCAAGTGCAGAGCCCTTTAATTAGAAAAAATTAAAACCAATATAAGCTCATTTCTATCCATGTAATGTCACTACAACTCTGCTGTGTGTAGTGTGGAAAGAAATTAAAAAGAGAATGTAAGGAAGGAAAGGAATGAAGGGCTTTTTCCTAAAACAAATACAACTCCAACTGCACTTTCAAAACAACTTGCATAAACGTCTCTCCCATAATATTTTTATTTATGGCCCCTAAGTTTCTAATTAAATAATAATTAATACTATCACTAGAATTGTCTTCCATCTCAGCTCTTCATAGCTTTGTCACCTTGATTAATGCATAGTAATTTATTAACTTATTTAACAAGATAAGGTGCCTCATGACAAATGAGATTAAATTATCCACATAACAGTCTCATTACTGCAAAAAAGGAGTTTTAAACTTAATAAAAATTATCCTCAATAATATTAAAGATTTTTCACTGGAACCTTAGAAGATGGAAGTAGGATTTTTGTTTGATTTATAATATATGGAGTTGTATAAAGCATTGTGCTGGTTTAGGCCCTGCCGGGACTGGAGACCACATTGCCGTTGTCCTTCCCCCACCCTCAGACCGAGTAGGGCACAAACCCCGGGGTTGAAATAAGGGTAAATTTAATACAACAGTGTAATAAACAATCTGAACAACAACAAAAGCAATAACAACAACAACAATAAACAGTAATAATGGTAAACAAGACAAAAGCTATACAGAGAAATACTGCAGTGAACACAGCCAGCCCGCCGCGTGCTCCCCGCGACCAAAGCCACAAAGGAAAGCTTCCCGCGCTGCCACACCGGACCTGACCTCAGCATGGTATGAATAACCCGGCTGGAGATCCCTTCCCCCTGCTGGGGAAACTTAACCCTATCCTAGCTGAACCAGGACAAGCATCTATTAATAAAATTTATATGTTCATTTAAGCTTGATCATTGCAGTGCCTCTGTAGCTCTGGGTGCTTATTATTTAACTTTTGTTGTATTTATGAAGATAATTAATGTGCTGACCAGACAGGGACTAAAAAACCCACTAGAATGAGATAATTAGGGGTATAAATAACATTTAGGTGTTGTAGTTTACTTTTTTTTCCAACTAAACCCGATAAAGAGGAAATCAGAGTTTACCTGGGGATTATGATGACATTGAATGAAGCAATCTACAGTGGAGCTAGCTGGGAGGCTGTGCTGGGGACTGCTGGGCTCTGTCCAGCGGAGAAAGGTGCAGGGCTGTGGGACTCCATTGCCCCCACGCCAGCAGGGCTGGTCTCCCCCTGGAAATTTCAAATCCCACCTCTTTCCTTCCCATCCCTGCCGAGAGGGGAGTGGAGATGCGGTCTTGCATCCCGCAAGAAAGCCTCCCTGCCATGGAGGCAAGAAGGATGGAAGCACCAAGTTTGTGGGTAATGAGGATGTTCATAATGAAGCAGTGCTGAAAGCTGCAGGCCGCTGTCAGGCTGCGAGGGATGGGGAGATGCCTTCAGCCGCAGGAGCCCCTCTAACATGCAGGTTGCTGGACTCCCAGAGGAATGTTGGATTTTTGAGCTGCAGTCCTTCTGCTATTTGATTTCCACAGTCAGGAAGATTTCAAACTGGCTGGCAGGCAGCAGTTCACAGCATTTGCTCCTAGAGCTTCCTCCTTCCCTTGCGTTATTTTCATAATGCTATAATTATTATTTCTTTATTCCAGTTTTGATTTGACAAGGACCTCCCTGTCATTCTACTGCGTGTGCATTAAACAACACGTATAGATCACACAAAAATAACAGGAATGTAGTAATTTAATTGGGAAAGCAGAGTCACCCATCCTTTCTCTTTATTCCTGTACATTTCTCAACAGGGAGCAGAGATGATGGGAGCAGTCTCACGTGACAGCAATCACATTAGAACTAAGAGGAAGATATGTTCCTGTGCTGAGGAGATGTGGAGAAGACACTCACTGTTCACTGATTTGCCTGAGAAATAAATCAGCTGATGCTTCAGGGAGCAAAAAATCCACCATGGCCTGATAATTTGAAGTACGTTTTTACAAGTTCCTAGTCAGCACATGCAAGGATCAGTTGCACACCTAAAGAGCTTTTGAGATCAGATATTAAACGTAATTTTGCCATCTATGAGGTTAGTTCCTATTCAGGTAAACAAAGGTCACCCTTCAGGGTTTTTTGTCCTCTGTGACCTGGGTTTTACTATGTAACATGACCCAGTAAAGCTAATTAGTATGATGGTCCTTTTGCTAACCTCTGATTAATATTTGCAGCAAAACGACACTTTCTAGCTGAGGAGCCTTAGGACATAAAAAGCAAAAGTACACGGCAGCTTAGAATTAAAAACCAATGACAGTGGTCTCTGTAGAAAGTACTCAACAGCCCATACTATTGTTGCATTTCTTCTGAGGTAAGTCAGCTTTGCCATATTCTCATTTAGGGCCTCTTCTTTCTTTTGTCTCTTTGTACTACCCCCTGTTGGGTTTTTATCTTGTGAAAACTGAAAATGGGTGATGGCAGGTTGCTGTGCAGATAGTGGTCAAGCTTGACAGGGCACAATCCCCAAAGGCCTTTGCCCAGGTTCATTTAAGAGTTTGGTAATTGTTTCAGGGTCAGGGCTAAGCCCAGATTAAATAAATACATCTTCTTGATTCCTGCTATTAAATAAATCAAAACATATGACTCTGAAGAGAAGAAAGAAGCAGAGAAAAACACAGCAGTGACGAAGAATGAGGCAGTGTTTTGCAGGATTATTATGCCATAACGAATGCTTGACTGATTCCTAACTGTGTGAGAGGGCATGTTGGTGACTGTGCAAATCTGACAGAGGGCTCAGTTTCTCCCTCTGTATGTGAGCACGGAAGATTTCTATCCTGTTACCTCTTCATCCTGCTCATGGAGACTCTGCAGAGATCTTTCACTTTGCAGTCGGTCCCTCCGTGATGTTTGTGGGTTGCTATGACAGCAAGGGTAGCTTGAAGGACCTTCACCAGCCTGGAGTCCCTCTCCAAACCTTGACCTTCAGGGCCAAAAACGTGGCTATGGAAAATTTCAAGGATTTTGAACCTGTGCTGAATTGGGTTGCCTGAGGCAAGAGATTGCTACAAGTAACAAAGCAGTTATCCTAGATCCAAATGGAAAAAGAAAGAAAAAAGTACAAAATGGGTTTGAGACAGTTGGAACATACAAATTCGTGGAATCGATTCCAGGGGAAATGTCATTAGACATACTCTAGGAATGATGGAGGATTAAAATTATTGAGATCTGGTTTAAAACCTGATTCATACAATATGAAAAGCTACTTACAAGTTGATCTTTAAAATTAAAATACAGCTTAGATGCTGATTCCTAGCCCTCCTGTTCCATCTGAACAGAAGACTGACAGGAAGCTAGAAAAGTAAAGCATTGCTATTAATAAAACAACCAGCCCCTAAAAGACACCAATAGACGTTACAGAGGATGTTTAATAGAACAGGATCTCATAAGGAGAAAGTCCCAATACCTTTTTTGAACTAAAACTCAAGATTAAACCTTTAGGTAACATTTCTCAGGTTAGAACAATAAACAGTATTGTTATTTTACTTGCAGATCTTTACAGCTTCTTTCCTCATGTACAATACTTTTACTGTACCAGTCTTAGATCTCTCTTGACTAGCAGCTGTCAATGTTACACAATTTTGTTGAATTGTAGTGTGATTGATCTTTCACTATAATAGCTCCATCTTGAAATATTTAGCTTCTTGCCCCAGTAATTCCTGTGAGAATGTTGTTTAACCACCTCTCTCCCCTGGGGAAGACTCTGTCTTATTTCCATCTTACCTCTATTTCTGCCAATCTTATATGCATATGTTTTCATCCCGGCATTGTCCATCTGCTTAAATAGCGTTTCCCTATCCCTCTGTTTACAAACATGGGTGGCAACCTCCCTTAGCCTTCATTTGCTCTGCTAAAGACATTGAGCTCCTTTCTGCCACATTTCACAGAGGCATGTACCTTGCTGGTGGTTCAGATTCAACCCCTGCTTTTCTGATAGCAAAGGTCCTTTCTTTTTCTCTGGTGTGTTGTTCCCAGTCAACATTACCTTATGTTCTCCTGCCAAAGTTCCTGTCATTGATATCTCAGCAGATGACCTTCATTCTGACTATAAATTTAATCCTAATTGTATTGCAGTCATCCCCAAGATCATCCAGTGCTGCCGATGTGATGTTGTGATCCTCATCTGTACTGATGAAGCCTCCCATCTTAGAGATATTAGTGAATGTAATTAACACAACACTAAATTCTGACATGTGTCCATGTGTGTGCATGCCTGTATGTATACATGTTCGCTTGTCTATATACATAGAGAAAAAATAATAAGATATTTTTTAAAAAATACAAGAATTTCCAGTATACAAATCCAGAATGGGATTTTTCAGTGGGTTCATAAATTACATAGCTTAGTCCTATGGAATTTCATAATGAGGTGTCTGACTTCCTTACTCTCTCTTAAAAATCTTAACCTTAAAGAAAAGAAAATATATTTATATATTTATAAATTCAAGCCATTATTTGTAAAGACTAAATTTGCCTGGACTGATTTAACTAAAGGTGAGTTTGAACCATTAAATGAGATATTTCATCCTTAATAATTTTCTCATATTTTCTTGATAAGAGTAACCTGTGAAATTTCACAAGGGAAGGAAATGTATGGCATCTAACTGCTGAAAGAATTGCATTCCTACCAGCAAAACTGGTGCATGGTTACCTTGGAGAGCAGAAAACTGTTGTCACTTCTCACTCAGTTGATAGACAAGATGTAAAGTTAAATTTCAAGGTGGAGAAGCACCCAAGAGCTTGCTATGATTCCCTTAATACATGAGATATCTTTGACACCACTGCATAGGTTCTGTACTTTTTATACAGCAGAGTTGATAAATGCATTAAATGCTTAAAATATTTATTGGTTCTGGGACAGGATACAACATGACAAGAAATAAAACCTTTTCATACAGTGCTACAACACATGGAAATTGAAACTGTATTTTTTCCTCCACTCATAGCATTATGCAAGTGGCAATTCTTCTTTGAAGAATTAAAGTACAAAAATTCTCTGGCAATTGAAAGTTGCAGGTTTGCAGAATCAGTTAATATTTATTCTGTTTTTAAATAAGTTACTGTATGAATTGAGGAAACAATATTGCTAGCCACTATCTCTTTAGTACATTCCAATTTAATGTCAGCCGCTAGGTAAGATGTAACAAGATATGTCAATTTTACTACATCAAACTAGAGGACAAGAGACTTTCCTGTCAGGAGAGGAATGAAAATTTTGTGTACGTGGAAAGGGGGTGGTGGAGTCATTCTCACTGCATGCTGTGAGCGCTAACATGGTGTTTAATTATTTAAGCGGACTGAGGAAAGGCACTGAATGTATAGCTGTAGATACCTCTGCTAGCAGCAGAGTAGGCACAAGGGGACTGCTGTGGGTGCAGCTCCAGTGCACTTGCTTCAGCAGTGATCTGGGAGACTCCTGGTGACGGGTGGTTCATTCTCCACGCCCACTTAACCCTCCATCTCTGTTAATGTGTCACCAAAGGTGGGACAGTTGATGCTTCTCATCAGTGCACACAGACCTATGATTGTTGTCACGTGTGCAGGCATCACATCCAACCCCAGCTGTGCTTCAACTGTGAAAGAGACATTACCCATCTCCTGAGGCATCACCTTCTCCATCCTGGACTGGAAGAAACACACAGCCTCATGCCAGGGCTGCACAGCAGAGCTGCAGCACAACAACAGGGGAGCCACGCTGGCTGACAGAGAGTGAATATGTTAGAGGTGAGGGCCAGGTCAAGATGCCCTGGGCTTTAAACAGGAAAGTATCAAGAGACCAGTATCAATTGCTGTAAAATGTGCATCCACATCAAACTGTAATTGAAGCAGTTTCATTTTTCCAGTGCAGAAAATTATAGTTTTTTTGTGTTTGCATGCATGGATGTGTAAATACAATCACAAAGGATTGTCAGGGACTCTGGGAAGTTATAAATCAGAAAAAACATTACTGACACTTAATCAGTCTTTGTAATATGCTCTGTGACTCCATTAAGAAATTAATTCTAACTGGAAAATGAAAATTCCTTGTATTAACGTGTTGTACTCTGTAGGTTGTAAGTTGCCATTTGCTGACTGCAGGTGTGTCAGTTCCTGGGGAGTTAACAGCACAGGTATATGGCAGGACCTTCCTTTGCACTCTGCTTCTTGGTCTCCTTCATAATGGAAGATGGGAGGATGTGTGGCATATCCTGGGACTCCGGATTTAGTCTTTTGGCCTCGTAAATATATCTCATACCACCCCTTTCATGACTTTATCTTGATCCATCCTAGAGCCAGTTAGATTTCTTGCTCCCAGTATTTTTACTAGAAGTTTATTGTAGAAGGTCACTTCTCAGATAGCAAGTAACCTCCTTTTGATTTTCAGTCTGTGGGTATTTATGGCCATTTGATACCCATTGCTCCCCTTCCAACACATCATTTAGCTGTTTAAATAGTACCTCTCATTCCCTGGTACTTAAAAGTGGCAGCTCTAGTCCATTTTAGCCTATATTCACTAGACAAGTTGTATTTGCCTCCACTCCCCAAAGGCTGTTCTGTCACCTAGTGCTGCCAGTTTTGCTTATGTTTTTCTGTTTTAACTCATGTTCCTTGAGCCACAGCAGCCAGAACTGTGTGTGAATGTTGCCTCCCCAAGGCCTCATCCCATGGCACCACTGCTCCTTCGTTTGTATTTGTCTTTCTTGTGGAGCCACACAGTAGTAGTAGCAGCATATAGACATCCTCAGAGAGATCAGGGTATCTAAATCTTTATCCCATTATATCATCTCCTGCTGATGAACTCCCTGTTTTTAGCAGAAATTTGTATCATTTCCAAGTTCTTGATCTTGCATTTGAATGGTTAAATTTAATCCTGTTTTGTAGTCTCAATCTCACTTTTTACAGATTTTTTCCTTCTTGGTTCTCTGACATTCATTCCACAGCTCTGCTTTCTGTGGAAAAAAAAAAAAAAGAGTATGAATTAATATCTGCTCTGAAATGTATTGATAAGAGGCTGCATTGGAAAATATCTGCACCTGTAGTTGTCTTTCATAGAGATATTTTATCTCTCTTTTGGCTAGTTTAATGCATATCTTAAAATCTGACTCACTCCTATTTTCAACATTCTATTTAATAGTTTCTCATGTGACACAATATTAAATAATAGGTAAATAATGCATTTTACTGAGATATAGTCTAGATTTGATCAAGCTTCTTTTTAGAAAAATCTACTACTTCAGTAAAACAGGATTCCTGTTGTGATTCACCTTTCCAAAGTTTTTGTTGCATGGTCTTTCATCTAAAGCCTTTAATAATACCGAGGTGAGTCTAACAGTCTTGTTCAAGTCCTTTTTCTTCTGTCCTCAAATAGAGGGTACATGTATGCTGTTCTGCAGTCATGCAATGTTAATTTAACTGGAAAGATTTATAAAAACGTCCTCAGTCCTGAACCTGGAATTTCACGTGCCAGGACTTTTACTGCTTTTGATGGCTATTGATTACTACCCATCCCCTCCTTGGCTCGAATACGTTAAGTGATTTAAATTTGATTTCAATCCCAGCTGTGGTGATCTTTGTTCCCAAATTTTCATTTCCATTAGCCATCCTGTTCTCACCTCCCAATTCAACACCTTCTTTCTACTGAAACTACAGCAAACTATTTAAATTTGAAGTTATACTTCCCTGTTTTTTCCCATCTCTAACTGCAAAGTGAGCCCACTGTCCCACCCTTTTTGCCTCTTTATTTATATGACTAATGCACTTTTCCTAGTTTTCGTTGTAAGTTGTAGCTAAACCTGAATTTTGAGCTCCAAGAGGTGCTTTTCATAGTAGTTCTTTTACTATTTTGGGTGTTCTTTGCTTACTCCTAATACCTTTTTGAAAATGGCAGCTTATCCAGATATTTCTAAAGTCTTACCAGATTTTTTTTTCCTTTTTTTCTCAGTTCCAATAGTTTTTGTATCATTTACTTAAGAGTATTCCTGGATTCCAAACCAGTTTCTTCAGAACTTCAGATTTATCGATGATGTGTTTGGTTTATTTTGCAGTTTTTCTTTTTAAATAAACAGTGTTCTAGACATATTTTTGTTTCTCTCCATTTTATTTAAACTAAATATCCTCATGTTCTGTCAACCAGAGTCTATCTTCTATGGTCTATTATTCTACACTTTTCTGAGTACATAACACAATCTTATCTGTAGTAGGTTCAGTGGTTATTTGGCAAGATATTTGTCAGCCATCATGTCCAAGAATAAGTAAGCTGTACCATGAGTTGCCACATTTACTTCTTAACCTACATATGGGAGGTCAATGACACAACAGTGATACATTCCTGGTAGTGTTTTCCTCTATAATAACTTTATAGAGATAATAATACATTTCTAAATCTGACCCTGTAGCTGACAGCAAGTACTATTCTAGGAGAAGTTTGGAATTTGATACTTTAATATAAATCAAAGTTTCACAAGCTGTTCAGTTGTTCTCAATGTCCCCATCCAAGAGTTCAGCCAAATTCAGTCTTTCACAGAAAATAAAGCCTCTTTGGCCAATGTTCACACTCTTTTTCGTACATTTCTTTTCACTGTACTGTCTGTCCATTGAGGATCCTTGGCTTGTTGCCACATTTTTCATGTTTTTCCTTTTTTTAAAAAAAAAAACACAAAAAACAAACAAACAAACAAATAAACAAACAAAAAACAAACCTGATTTTCTGATCCTTGTATGTCAAAATCCAAAGAGGAGGTTGTCTATCTTCTGCCCTTCTGTTCCAAGTCTTTTAAAGCGGACACATATGTCCAGCCAAATTTCAGCTACTTCACAAATGAGAAGATGAGCTATCCAACAGAGCATCCAATAGACTCTTCAGGGAGCTGCTGTATAAACAAACAAATAAATAAATAAATAAAATAAATAAATAAATAAATAGCATTACATTTGTTCCTGATGTCACATCATAGATTACTTTGGTAAGGTAAGAACTGCTCAGCTTAATCTTACAGTCTTTTGCCTTGCCTAAATGTCACACAGTGACATTATTAATACAAAAAGAGATGTCAGAAGTGGTTATAATTAGATAACATTATGCAGATTACAATATTTCTGTCTAAAATGCTCATGGAGAATGCTGGCTCAAATCCACCCCAGAATAGACCGCCTTTCTGTGCTACAATGGCAGATTATATGAAATATACATTCATCATTATATGATGGCACATTCAAAAAATATTGTCATCAAAATGGCAAATAAATGATAATTTTACTATTTTATTGCACCAATTGTGCAAATAAAATATAACCTTTTCAATTTTTCTGGTGATCTCTTTGACTTTTGAAATCACATAATCTTGACATAAATAATGGTTCATTATTCTCTAACAAATGCACCTAGGAAATTAATCTACAACATTAAGACTCTGAAAGACAAGCTCTGGAAAATATTGCTGCAGAGGTCTAGGAAGTTACTAGTGCAGTTGTCTTTTTGTCTTTCTCGCTGGAAGTTAGCTTTGCAGTAGCAGAGTGGGTAGGAAGGAGTGTGTCCTCCTACATTGGCTGCTCAGGGGCATGTGCCAGTGTGTTTGCTTAACCTGCTGAAAGAAGTGCATTAAGTCACACGGGTTTTTTTCTGTCAGGTATGCAAGGTGTGCTACTCAGTAAGGAGTGGCAGCAAACAGCTGATAAACTCATAACAATCATGCAGTTGTCACCTGAGTGACCATATCAGATACCCAACACCCATAGGTGCTAGACAAGGACTTACATTTAAAGCATGGAAGTCTGGAAATGTTTGCAATTTGCAGACCTGCTAGATACATTTTTGATTTTGAAGAGAGCCTTTTTGTTGTTGTTTATTTACGTGAAGGGTCGCTTTCAGTTCTGATCCCATTAAGACAAAAGCTCTTTCTATGTGCTATTGGTACTGTCCTCATACAGTTTGCTTAATGATGACAGACAAAGCTATTTTTTGCCCCATAAGATTTAGGAGATACAAACAGAAAACAGACAGTGCCTTGGGAAAAACAGAGACAGCTCTTAAATATGTCCCCCTATCTTTGTAGAAAATATTATTATGGAAAGAAATGCTTGCATACTTGCCAAATCTAAGACGTCTGCTTTTTCTTTTTTTTTTTTTTTTTCTCTGTATAAACTATTTTCTAACATTCAGTCCTAAAAATTCACAATCGTTATCCTCTGAATACATCCTGTCTCACATCCCTTTCTGTATCTATTCCTGTTCAAATCCTGTATTGAGGACAAATACTATTCATCATCAGCCACATTCTTTTGGCACATATGCTGGTACCAAAGAATGGTAGAACAGTCTCTGTATAGCTTCTGTCAGAAAATATTAATTCAGAAAGGAACAGCTACTGCATCATTATTTCTGAATGGGTACCTTTCTTTCCTATCAGCCTTTGGGATTGAAGCACTCATAAACTTCTCAACATGGGTGCATTTATCAAGCTATTTTAATTAATCTGCTGGCAGCTACCAGCTTATCATTTTGTCACAGGTATCACATGCCCTGCCTAACTATTTTAAGTTGTTGCTGAGAGCATCTCTGTGTGTAGCGCCTGTTCCTTCAAAAGAGATCCATGGCTGAGGCAATCTCCAAGAGCATCCCTGGGACTGGAGTTGTGCTGGGATTTGGGAGTGTATGAGGTCTTCCAGAAGGCAAAGGTGGGGGAGCAGCCTGTTCCCTGCTCTCAGGCTGTGTGCCCAGCCCTTCATCCACTGCTGCAGTCACAGCAGTGGAAGAAAACATGGGAAGACAGCCTGAGAGGAGGGAAAAGGCTGCTATCCCACCTTGCATATCTCCAGGTATGGATGATGAAATAAAATCTCAGGGCTGCAGCTTGAGCCAGGATCAAGTTGGGGGATTTTGTAATGCTGATGTAGAGTAGCCACTTTCAGACTTTTTTAATTTCTGTGCAGAGAAATGTGGGTGAGGGCAGGGATGTCTAGTGGTCAGTTGGGGAGGTGGGGGACAGCCCCCCGATGGTTGACTGGTGACTTCCCTATGGCTACATGTCAGATGATACCCTGAATGCACCTCTGTTGCATTCCTCTTGTTGGGGTCCAGCAGATGAAGGATGAAAGCTTACCAGATGGCCTGTAGTAAAACCTCTCTAGAACCATGCTGATGCCCTGGCTTCTGTGTTAATTTGGTGTTAACCTCTTTTTGCTGCAGTGAAGTTTTCTTCTCCCAGAAACCCATGAGGCAGAGCTTTGTATATGGAGAAGTACAGTCTTTGACAGTTAAGCCTCAGTAAATCCAGAACTGATGGAGAACAGCTTTAAATTAGGTGTATTAATTTGGGACCCTTAACTGTTGAAGCTCATGGAAACCACTACTCATCACACAGCAGGTAAAACATGACACCAGGGTATGTAGAGAATAAAAAAGACTGTTAGACTTTAAAAAGACAGTTACAGAAATGAGTGTCCTGCAATGGTATGTCCAAAAGACAAAGAGCTGGATTCACTTTCCAAATTTCCAGAAAGTCTTTGCCAGCAGCCAGCTTTCTAGATTCTGACGGGTGTCAGCTTCCCAGGCTCTCTCCTCAGTCTCTGCTTCCTCCATTGAGAGTAGAAAAGAGGATCATCAGTGAAATACTTCCTGAAACAAAACACTAAGAGCAATAGCTGAGGCAGTTGGCATATAAAATGTGGTATACTTACTAGCTCCGTCTGCAAGATTCCTTACATCTTCTGCAGAGAAACGCTGACACCCATCCATTAGGACTTGTATACAGCACCACACAGAACTTGGTTTTAGTTAAAGTGATGCAACTTCTGTATGTTTATTTTGTTAAGAAAGTCTTCAAATGTTATATGCTTTTAACTTGTATCTATAAGTTCATCAGTACAGGATGGACTAAGATAAGCAAGGTTTTAACTGATAATCAGTGTCTACATATTCATGAATGACTTTGTATCAGGTAAATTAAGCTAATGCAGCCTTATGCAACATAAATTATACCTTTAGTCATGTTATAAATAAATTTAGACTCACCAAGATTTCAAACCGAATAGCAGCATCTTTTATATTCTTGTGCCACCATCTTAACCAATCTCCTCCCATCAGATAGTTGTCCTGCTCTTTTCCATTCGATCCTTTGAGATGCTTGGGTCTTTGTCCTCCTCCTATGGGGTCTTTTGGAAGTCTCGAAGCCTTGGTCTCTTGGAGCGCTTTTCTCCCATTGGATCTTTTAAAAGCCTCATGATGGGATCTTTTGGCGGGCTTTTCTTCAAGCAGCAGTTACAGGTTATCTCTAGGTGTACATGGTTTCAAGAGAATAGCACACTTTATATTTTATCCATAGCTATTCAAACATTCGTCATAATTATAGGTTATAGTGATCACAAATCATTTCAGATCCACACAGGGTACCATATTCTATTTTTACAATATTTTAGACAGCAGGATATTATGGTTTAACATTTACAAATCATTCTGGCATAACGTAGCCGCCTTGCTTAACTTAGCAAATTAGTTACAACAGTTTATTACAGGAAAAACAACACAACTTTGGGATTGTTAGGGATGAGATCAGATAAAGAACTGGTAAATGAAATGTATTCAGGTTTCCAAAAAGCTTGTTACTATCCATTTCAAGAGTCTACTAGGAAGTCTAATTGCGGAGGAAAAGACAATGTTCTGTCATGGTTTAGAAACTGGCAGAGACAGAGGTTGATGGAGATAAACTAATTTCCCAACAGGAATGGAGGAAAACATGAGGATACTATAACTGGTATCATGACATGACTTGTTTGGTTTTCTTCTATGTACTGTAAGAACCATTTTGAGCCCTGCTTTGGCAGAGATAATGTGTTGATCAAAGAGTGCTACTTTTTTTTTTTTTCCCCTGAAAATTACAGTGTTATTTTCCACCCTGCTATTTTGGAAGGGTTTTCTTCTTTTTTTTTTTTTTTTTTTTTAAAAAAAAAAAAAATCAATCCCATTGTTTAGTGCAGGTCTATCAAAAATCCTTGCAAAAACTGGGGCTAAAAGTGGAAGGAGAAACTTGAATATCAGATTTTGTCTCCCAGTATCTCTGTACCTCCTGCAGTTCTCTATTTTCTCATTTTGCCACTGGAAAAAAAAAAAAAA
>NW_020799142.1:14784040-14786960 GCF_003259725.1 Athene cunicularia | reverse complement strand
CTGGAAAAAAAAAAAAAAAAAATATATATATATATATATATCTATATATCTATATATATAAATAAACATATATCTATATATGTTTCCAACCAAAGGTTCTTTAAAAAAACCCAGCAGGTTCTGTGTGTAGTAATCACGGATAATAACCAAGTGGGAGAAGGAACAGAGCCCTTCGCCGCCCTGCTGCCCCCCTCTGCCGCTGTGAGCAGGATGGGGCCCCGCCACCTCATCCAGTATCACCGCCTGGTACCTTGTCTTGCAGGGGCGCCTGGCCCTGTGAACTGCCCGAAAGCACTGACGCACTCACTCGTTTGACCTCCCCGCCTGGATGTGGGCTGGGGCCGCCTTCTCTGTGCAAGAGGGAGGGAGGGGAAGGGAGTTACTCCCGTGTTCCCTCCTCCTCCTCCTCTTGCTGCGCGGTGCCGCTGCCCGGCGCGTCCCGGCTCCCAGTGCCTGTCAGCCCCGTGCCGGTGCAGCGGGGACGGGCGAGGGGCGGCTCTGCCGCTCACCAGCGACCCTGGGTGAGTGACGGGGGCTGCGCCCCCACGGGCGCACTGCGCCGTCTGGAACGACATCGGGGACGACTACGGAGAGAAGCTCTAAGCACGAGTAAACAGCTCAGATAACCTGATACTCGAAGTGAGCAAATAATTTGTAATGAATAACGTATTGATGATTTTAATCTCTTTCTGATTACAAATCATGCACGAACAAGTCATAATTTATCAAATATTCACTTTTCAAAACACCAAATTACTGTGAATAATTCATGAGGTACAACTTGTTCCTGTGTTACTTGTTTTAAATATTTAGTACTCAAAGTAAGAGTTGTTTTGATTGAACACGTATGCCATGTGGTGCAGCTCTGTTATGCCCAAGCATGATCCCACACCCTCAGTCAGGTAGATCTGTGGCAGGGGTGGTGACGGCGGTGCACTTGGGGAGCTTTCTGAAGGGTTTCCCCTTCAGCACATCCTCCAGTGTAGCAGCTCTCCTCCACATACCTGATGAAAAACATAGAGGGGATGGAAACAAACCCAAGCAGCCATGACCAAGTCACAGCAGAATTATTAGCAGCTTTCCTCAATGTGCAAGGTGGGGACACATTTAGCTTTTTACTGTCAGTGTCTGTTCCAGTCCTCATAAGAAGATTCAAAAACTTCTCCAATGAAAGGTAAAACCAGCTTGAATCACCTCCTTGCGCCCTCTATAAACCTTGCATTACAGTGTTTTTCATACATGCTGAAATAAAGCAGATCTGTCTCTCCTCCCCTCTTCCTCAAGCTCAGAAGTCACATCATTTTGGGCGTTCTGGTTCCTCACCTATCACTCAGGAGTCCCCAGGGATAACACTAATGACTCAGGCTGTTCCCTGAGCACCTTAAACTGGAGTTCATCGTGCCACATGATTTGAAGACATTTACCTTTCTCTTATATTCTCTAAGCTTATCTAAGGCAGATATTTCGCTCTTTTTTTTTCTTTTTTTTTTTTAACTAATGCCATTTGTGTTATTTACCTGCTCACAATTACTATTTTTTTAAAGCTTTCCCAGATCTCTGAAGCTGTATCACAAATGCTGTTCTCTCAGTTTCTCATGCTGGAGCTGTTTCACTCCTTTAAATAATAACAAGTTTACTGGAGCAGGACCTTGAACAAGAACGTATCAATGGCTAGACATCACATAAATCAGCAGATCGTGGGGTCTCTCCTAGATCCTGATGAAAGCATTTTTTTCTTGGAACATTCCTGATCTATCATACTACATACTTCACTTTCTACAGCCTGGCTTCTTTGCTGTCATTCTGCTTAAAACAGGGAAAAAAATACTGCCCTCAGCACATATTGCATTAACACAGCTGGAAAAAGGGCATTAGACAGGCTAATTCTAAAAAAAAAAAAAAAAAAAAGCTAAATATATGTCTGCATATGTCTGTAATAGCAAATTGTATGGCAGATAAGGGAGGTTTTTCAGAAACCCTTACTTTAACTGGATTTCTCCAGTAAGATCCTTAGTAAGATCCTAACTGCAGGGTGGATCAATCCCATGGAGATCTTTTCCTTCCATAGATTTTGGAGAATTTTGTTACATCTTGTGGGTTGTAGTACCATGTCCTCCATGTGCTTCAGTGGAACATATGAAATGGCATTCGACTGGGTTCCATATGTCTGCCTATCCTGAGTCGTTGTGCTATGTGAGGATGAGGACTTGTCCAAACCAGAAGATGCAGGATTGCAGAATTTTTTCTGATGAGCATGATCAGACTGTTCAGACTAGTTAAAGAATGCAGGGATGGGAAAGACTCCCATGCCAGCAAGTCCAGTTATTCTCGGCAACAATAATAGCCCCTTGTTTGTAGCCCTGTAGAAGGATTCAGTAGGGTATTTGCTTCTACAGTGTGTGCTGCACAGCAGTGGTTATTTCATATGTTTTCCCTGTTTTCCAGATAAGAAGACAGAGGTACACACTTTCACACCAGCAAGTGTAAGCTCATTGTATAAATCCATACTCAAACTTCTGAATAAGCAATCTAATATTCAGAGGCACTGCCTTTCTCAGATGCCACAGATTTAATATCACTTAAAGTTAAATGCATAGCTGTTATCCCCTGTGTTTAAAAACATTGGTCCTAGCCACTCTTCCCTTCAGATGAAACTACTGATGTGAGGAACTTGCCAAAAGCCAAGAGGCCAGTTATGAGCAGAGCTGAGAATAGAAAAGAGCCTCCCGGCTTGGTGCCTGATTCACCCAGTTTCATTTGGAGTTACGTAAGGAAGCCAAGTGTTGATGGTGTCTTATTTAGCATTCTGTGTCTGCAGGATGCACTGATCTCATCCAAGGTAGCACAGAAACTCCTGTATTTTTGGTGTCAACTTATGGATTTGCAAAAGTGAGCTGTCTTCTGGGGGGGGGGGGGGGGG
>NW_020799142.1:14765623-14783990 GCF_003259725.1 Athene cunicularia | reverse complement strand
AGATTTTTTTTTTTTTAATTTTAGCATCTTCTTTACTTTCATGTCTCTACTGGCTCCTCAGAGCTAGAGATTCACCAACTTTTTGTTACAAAGTGAAACCATCAATGACAGTCTCTGCTATGATCTAAAACTGCTGGTGACTACACACTTTGAGTGAGAACCAAATGGTTTAAACTGTATATTTTTCAGGATTTAAATTTGTTTTCCACACAATCTGATAAAAAACAACAAAAAAAAAGTTGCTGTCACAGTCTCACATGCTGGTTTTACCTCATTATTATCACTCTCCACAGTATACCTTTGTCTTGAAACTTGTGTACGTAAATTTGCTAACATATACAATAAGGTAGGTACTCAGTTTAACAATGCTTCCTCATGTGCTATTGATCTGCCTCAAATAAATTGTTTTTGTTTCAGGGGACACTGGTGCTCACCTTCCAGGAGAAACTAATTTTAACTTAATCACTAAAATTTGTATATAAAGTACATATTGCAATTAGAGTACCCAGTACTGCTAAAGAGAAAAGGCTTTTGGGTCTAGGGTTTTGGGATACTTCAAAGACAGAAGAAAGAAATGTTATAATCCTGCTTTCCTTGTGTCAAGGAGTGGTGGAAGAGGGAGAAAGAGGTTTTATTATAAAATGAGGGAAGTAGGAGAGGGCGGCTGCAGTGTGTCTTTGGTGAGGGGTGTTATGTGAGGCAGAAGCCATATGTGAACAATTCTCTCATGGTAAGAGTTTTTATATGGGAAAGTCAAACCTATTAGTCTTGCCTCACTTCAACCTCTTTACAGATAAGATAATAAAAAGAATTCATCACACTTGCGCCCAGGATATTGCTAGCCTGCTGTTCCTGAGTGTCTCTGCACATCAGCTGCCATTCAAGTAGTAATGAGACCTTCATTCTCTACTGCCCTCAAAATTCAAATTTAAGCAAAGAGGAGAGAATGTTTTATTTCAACTTAATTCACTATCATTTTGGTTTCAATGAAACCAAAATAGTTTCACTTTGAAGAGGTGAGTTTTTTCTTTGGGTTTGACTTTTCTCTTGCATTGTCTTCTGGGTGGCACACACACTCACCACAGACTTGCTGAGGCCTTGGGTTCCACCACTCCACATTTTCCAGTGAAAAACAACTCTACAGGAAAGTTTTGGACAAACTTTGCTAGACAGGAAAGATATGTCAGGGTTTAAACTCATGATTAAATGAAGAAGGAAAAAGTTATCTGTGACAGTTTCTATTCATAGCAGGAGATCCTCAGTTTGCATGAATGATTTTAACCTTTGATCTTGCAGGAGACTGTTAGAAGCAAAATAAGTAACAAGAAAAGCAATAGGAGCTAACAGTGGTGAAATTGCTGAGGTATATTTGGTGCAACTTGCAACTTGTCTCCTGACCAGCAGCAAACAGGACATTCAACTATTAAAGTTGCCACTTCTGCGGAGATCAAGGGTGGAGCAATTGGCAGTAACTGGTCATGAAGCTTTGAGAAAGAGGGAAAACATTACTGCCGATGACGGAGTAAAACAAATTGTGCCTAGGAGTGTTCTCAGGCTCTGGGACAGGATCATACAGCAAAGTTCTCATGATGCCCCCAGCGCAGGGCAGCTGACGGGGGCCCAGACCCCCAGCACTGTTCAGGGACCATTCCCCATAGGTGGTTTGCAGGCAACCGCCCAGTTTTGATGGGTCAGAGTATTTGCTCAGGTAGATGTGGGCTGTTGCAAGCCTGTTGGCCTCTATGACAAGTTTTCTCCCTGACATGAGTCCTTTCAATAAACTCCCGGTGAGCAACAGAGCTGTGAACCCTTTCTGCAGTGCTGGAGGAAGCACTGTGATGCCCCTAGGTTTGCCTTCTCACAACAGATGGGTTTTGTGGCTGCACACTGTTTTACATCCTGAAGATTACTGAGTTACAATAATACCCTGGAAATTAAAGTTAAAATACCCTGGAAAAGGCAGATCAGTAGTCAGAGAGATCCTCTTGGGAGACCAGCATAAGGCTCTCTGTCTGGAAGATCGTCATCTTGGGAGCACCTTCATCAGAGATGGGCTTCATCTCAGAAATTGTCAGTTCATCAACCCCACATCTGCTTTAGGATACACATGATCCCACACTGGCAGTGCTGATTTCTCTCCTTTCTCTGCTATGTGTCCTTAGAACAGCTAATCCATGTGCACGTATGCGTGTTTGGCCAGATTAATATCGTCCCACACCTCTGGCCTCAAAGAAACCTGTGTGATGCTCACTTCTGTAAGTTAATAGAAAAGAGGAAAGAAAATGACTACAAAAATTTTCATCCGTAAGTACAGAAGAAAGCGGTGTGTGCAATGATGTTGCAGAGGACTTCTGTAAGTAGGACAGTCCTCAGAACCCTAAATATAGTTAACATAGAACCTGGATTGAGGTCACAGGTGGGAATTACTGAATATCTGGACCAGAAAGAAAGATCAGGATGGAAAAAGATATGTTCCTGATGAGAGAGGAGAGAGATGCATGGCAGGCTGCTCCAGAGCACCAGAGCATCCAGGGTAGGAAGCTCACATTTAAAGTGTGAGAATCAACAGATCAGAGGGAATGGAGTAGGGAAGCTGCAGGAGCAGAGCTGGTTCACTGCTTCAGTGGAAACAAGTGAAAGTCTTGCTGTGGTCATCCTGGGGCATGGTGGTATCATTCACCACCTCCTTCCCCCAAAAATGTCAATGAAAGTTTGGAGGGCTGTGGGCAGCAATCACTTTCCTTCAGATTCCCTCAGTCCCATGTCAGCTCACTGAGTTGTGCCCATGAGCTGGACCCAGGGAAAGTGGGGAAAGCAGAATTCCTGGCAGCCTGTTTTTCCTGTATCTTTGCTAGTTTTCGTTGGATGAACAGGTACTCCATGCTCACACCCCCTACCTGTGACACCTTCACCTGAACATTGCTACCCAACTGCAGATTTCATGGTTTACAGGATATCAAGGGATTGGGCTTGCTCCATGAAAATCAAAAAGCCATGACTTCCATGCCCCAAATGGCTGAATGAGGTGGCTTATCTGCAGGTCAGTCCTTCACGTATGTCCTCCTGCTTATCTCATTTCCTTGAGCTGTACTTTAGGTAGAATGAAACAAACCTGGTAGGAAAATTTAGGATTTGTGCCCTGTGCACTGACAGCAGATCATGCTTTTTAATGGATTCAGTCTTCCTTCACAGGAGGGTCAGTAGTAAAAAATTCACCTGTATCATGAATTATATATAAACGTTTAGTTTATACCATTTTTTTTTAGAGCAGGATGCTGAACAGAGTTGCAAATTCACCCAGCCTGAAGAAGGTGGGTTTGTAACTCTTAGGACAGCTATCCCTAGAGCCTGCTTCTCTGTGCAGGAGAGGAAATTACTGTCTCATTTTAAGGAAAAGGGCATGAGGAAGAAGGAGGATTTAATAATTTTGTGACAAGTCTTAAGGCAGGAGCAAGAGGATGATAGTGATGTTTTCATTTCACAGAGAGATGAAAGCTTCTTTGGTCTCCCAACCGAAAATATTCAGGTTTCATCCAGTTAAGGTGGTATCTACCTTCTTAACAGGGCTGTGACTCAGAGAGCAGGTGACGGTTGCTTCTTTCTGTGTATAGAACTATAATCCTTCTCAATTATCAAAGACATAAATTACTATTATTTCCTTACCAGATCGAACATCTTCCTTAAATATGTGAAAGAAAAATTGTAGGTTGTCTAGTGGATTTTCCTCTTGGAAAAAATGGCTATTCTTAATATACAAGTTCAATGAAAGTTCAAAAGTTTATTAGTGCAAAGACTGTATTCTAATAATTTATCTGCCAGCTTCTCAGCTCATATTTTGATATGTTGAATTACGAGCTATTTCTATATTGCTTTCATGTAAAAGTATTCAAACAGCACTTTTCACAGGACTGCCACTGTTGATCATAACCAAATTGCAGATAGTTTTAGTATTAGGGGGCTCCTGTGTAAGACGATTTGTCAATCACCACACCAAACCGATGTAGACTGTCACAAGACACTGTTTTCCTTGGCCAATGTAACTCCACCACTTTCTATCCAGTGAAGAAGTGCCATGAGGCAGTGCTCAAGGAGTTTGCAGGTAAATCAGAGGTTTGCACACTCCTGTGCTCAGTGACCCTCATTCACAGGGTAGCATAAGGACTATTAGCTGTAGTCTCAGCACTACTGGTAGTATCATTAACAGAAATGATTTTCTGCTCCAGAAAAGTGAGATGTCAGTGGGAAAGAACAAAGTGCTTATCTCTATGAAGTGGGGTAATGAATAGTTCAGAATTATGGAGGTCCCAGGTTATTTTTAGTTCCTGGAAAATGTTGAAATAATTATCACAAAGTATTTTTAAACATCTAGGAGAAAACAAGCTGAGTAGAAGCCCGCATACATTTACCAAGAATAAACACCAGTTAGTCTAACATCACCCGATGAACAGTTTTCAGGCAGAGAAACAGGAGTGACCCAATATTTTTATTTTAGGGAGATTTTATGCCAGTTCATATGACTTTTTCCTAACCTGACGAAGAATGGCCTGGATTGGACATTCTCTAACATGGTGGCAATATTATCTGGGTGACAAGAAACAGCAAGGATGTACTACTAAAACAAGTTGTAGGGGATGATGTTCTGCAAGAGTCAGTCCTTGGTCCAGTTCTCTTCAACATTTTCAATATCAAGCTATATAGTGGAAGATAAAGTATGCTTATTAAATTTTCAAAAGACACCTCACTGGGATTAACCACAGATAATTTGGAAGATAAAGCTAAAATTAAAAATTATCCTAACAGCTGGGGAAGATGCTTTGAAAAGTATTGTCAGTAATGTAAAATGCAAGGTACTATTATTTGGAAGGCTTCATCAGGTAAACATAGAATGGAGACCAACTGGCAAAGTACGATTTTTCATAAAACCATTGGAGGACCATTGTGAATCACAAACTGAGGAAGAAGAATTACTTGCAAAACCAGCAGAAGTTATAGTAACTTAAACAGAAACTTAAGATGTGAGAAATCCTTCTACTGTGTTCAGCTCCAGTGAGCCAGAACTGCCTGCACAACTGCAGGACTAAGTCCCATGTTGTGAGATATCTTTTGAAAAACATGTGGATCAATAGTAGAAAGTCCAGAGGAGACCACTAAAACTGACCAGGAGTCTAGAAAGGAAGGGAACACACCAGCTGGGGCTATTTTAGCTTATGTTGCAGAGGACAGAGGGAGGAATCAACCCTAACAAACACAGAAACACAAAACTGTAGAAGGGGATGATTTGTTTTCCTCATCCATGGTGACCAAGACAAGTTTTAGGCTTAAACTGGAGCAATTTGAATTCAGGTGATACATTGAGAAAAGCCTGTTACTGGGAAAGATAATGAAGGACTGCAACAGAAAGACTGAGTTGTAAGGAAAGTCATCCCAGAAAATGATGCACACCTGTGCATCCTGTGCACTCCTTGTGGGCTGATGACTGGTGGACCGGTGCTCTTAGAGGACAAAGTTTTCACATAGTTCCAGCAGCTACTTCATAAACAAAAAACTGCAGAATTTCCATTTTAAGCCTAATTATATTCCTTCTTCCCTTGGCCTTACTGTTCTCAACCTAGACAAGTCTTCCTAATACCAGCTCTAGTCTATCTACAAAACTTGTGAAAAATCAGACACAATATCCCAAAATGAAATAAATTATTAAAAAAAAAAAAAAAAAAAAAAAAAAAAAAAAAAGATCTGATTGAAAGCCATACCTAGAGAAAGAGTTACAACTTTTATTGGATGAAACATTCACTGGACTTCTTGAGCTGTAACTTAATCCCTGGGACCAAAATGACACAAGATTTTTTTGCTGAGGAAGACATTGACATGAGGATGACGATTACAGCATGATGGATGACTGAAGGAAACCTAAACTTTGGGATGTTGTTAGGGAAGGATTGGTCTAGTTTGGTTATTTTTGAAGTAAATTTCAACTGAAGTAAACTCCTACAAAAACAAAGGTCAAAGTACAAGTTGTTCAGTCTGGAGGACATCTGTAGTCCTAGGAGGAGCCTTTCTAAGCTCTCTCAAGATACTCTTTCACAGCTCATCTATAACCAACACCTTTTCTCAGGACAGACATCTTGGAGTGAACTCAGCAGAGTCATGCTGCTGCAGACTTTGGGTAAGTGAGAGGCGTGTGACTTGCATTTCTTTCTCTGACTCATAAGTCAATGGAAAAGATTTTAATGTGCTTGCAGTTTATTGCTCCCCCAAACAGAATGCAAATTATGTTACTTTCTTTATGGCCACCCGTGTGTGGAACACTCTTCAAAAGTGACAATTATAAATTAAAAAGAAATGTGGACTCAGATAGGTTTCTCAGTTTGAAACACAGTAACTTGTCTCACCTTCCAGACTTGTACTAGAAATGTGAACAAAGTGGGCACCATTCCCTGGTTTGGCACTGGAATATGGTGTAGTAAATACTGCCATTTAGTGTGGAAAAAAGTCCGTTCATTTTTATCATATGCAGTAACATGAAACAACATTATGTAGCAAGTTCATTGCCTCTGACCTCATGCTTGCTAAATGGCATCCATAAATACTGAAGATGCCTGTGAATATTTTTGATATCTCAGATTACACATTTCTAGAGTTTAGGGAATGCCTGACCAGGGGTGAACTTCTCTGGCACATCATCTTTTTTCCAGAACATATTGTTCTTGGCTCTATCCCAAAACATACACTGGGATAGTCCAGTGTTTCTGTGGACAGTCTTTATTTTCCCTGGGCAGTTCAACTTTTGTTTCGGATGCCAACTAATCCTTAACAATATCATCATTTAAACCTGTTTATTGTTTAGTATTCATCCCTCAAGAAAAATAATGTTCTAGAAAAATCCAATAAATGCTAGTAGAATCAGCCAATGTTCAATCAATCCATTTGTTTTTCATACTTAATCCTTTCTATTCATTGTTATTCAGATTTTTTTATGAATTGCCAAAACACACTTAAGAACACTTATTTTCTGTGTCCCTTACTAATTTATTACCATATTCTGAAGGCACTGTCCTGTTAACCTAGAAGATGATGAAAAACTCCTCTTGACTTCAATATTGACAGAAAATTACCCTAAGTGAGCAGTTATGTCAGTTAGAAATTATTTCTTAAAGGGCTTAGTCCTGTGAGTTACTGAATGTCTGCTAGCAAAGACTGACAACATTCAGCTTCCACTGATGTCCACAGGGCTTGAGAACGCTCAGTAACTTTCAGTACTCCATCAAAATTAACAAATAGAACTAATTTTTAGTAAAGTGTAAAATAAAAACTAACATCCTCTCTGGCATCTGTATTTTCTTATCACAGTATATAACCTGAATGCTGTGTGGAAATTATACCTTTTCAGCTCTAACTACTTTTTCCAAAGTTTAGACACATTCTTACACTGAGAAATGTTTGCCACATTCTGTTCATGCTCATAAGGTCGTGACTAAGATAAATAGATTTTAGAGAAACATTAGAGTGGGAGTATGTGGGAGGAATTTCATATTACTAGATGATTTTTTAGCAGATAAAAATTTAAACGCTTTTTGAATTTTGTGCTTGATTCCATTAGAAGGGAATATGACAATGGTTCCTATAGAATATACATCCTTATAGAATAGCACAATTTTATTTGGTATGAAATGGTATATATCATGGAAAGTTACTGAATAATATCTGAGGAAAAAAACTTTAAATCCTGACATTTAGAAGCATGGCAAATGGGTGTTGATGGTGACAAGACTTTAAATAACTTTAAAAGGCTGTAAGACTTGGCCCAGTTTCTCTCTGAGCTAGTGACAGGACTCCCAGTGTGTGTTAATGAGAACTGGATGAGACATCAAATCCTGTAGTCTTTATTTGGTGTACCATAAATCCCCACTGGCACAACTCTGCTAGAGCTGTGTCTTGGTCTGTCTATGCCTTCACCGAGACACTTGCCACTCTCACCGACCTCTGCCGCATAGGTTCAGAGACTTGTGACTGAGTCAAAGCAAGACTATTTTATGTGTATTTCAGCTGCAGTAATGGATTTCTTTTGGGGAAGGCAAAGATCATATTTGGAAGCTGCGAATAAGACATCATCCAGGGAGATTTCCACAGGAGGGAGGGTGGAGAGTGTCTGTATGTGAGGATAGACCAGGAAGAAACAGGGCATCCAGCTGATGAGTTTAGGCCTTTTCTCCAAGTTATATCAGTCATACAGGTATAATAATCTGATCCACATACAGACATATCTCTTGGTAACAGAGGAATTACTGCAAGCATAGGAACAAACAGTCTGAAATGTGTGGACTCCTGAAGAACAGTAAGGGATGAACTTCAGCAAATGGCAGAGAGAGAAACAGGACAGTCTTGGTGAGAGAGCCAAGGAGAGGAGTCAAGGAGAAGTCCTAGGCTGAGGAAGCTGGAAGTGTTATCAACAGCCGTGGAAATCAAGAGGTAATGAAGGGTTTACCAGAAAAGTTTAAGAGGTTTTATGTGTCACCATCCTCTTGGTTTCATCCCATCATCCCCTCTCACTACATCCTGTTGTGAAAGAGTAAAGCTGAATTTGTGACATAACTACAATATTCGATATGTTGAATATTACAACCACAGGATGATGACTTCTCTGGAGAATGAACTCAGAAGGAAAGCTGTTGTTCTAGACCACATATCTACCTAAATCACAAATCCAATGGAAACAATTACAAATGAATCATTTTCTTTTAAACATATGATCAGTTTTGCCAAAAGAAGACTTTTTCTAACCCTTTAAATTGTATGAATTGGCTTCCTTAGGAGTCCTTGAGACAAAAAACCCAGTGCTAGACACAGACTCAAAACCTGTACCTTTTTCATGGCTGCTGGTATGGTCCTTTACAAACCAAACCCTGTGTACAATGTATTGCATATTGTTTATTTCTCAGTTGGGCTGTCTCATTAACCTTGCTGTTCCCTCCCATGTGCTTGCTAACCCCTCCAGGCTTCCTCAGCGTGGGACTTCTGCTGGACAGCAGCAGTTGCAAAGGGTACACTTGAGATCCTCCTTTGCAGCCATCTGGATAGTCTGGGGTTGCTCTTGTGATGAAGGCCCTTATTGGTTTATAGATGCAATGAATAAATTTAACAAGGAAAAAATGGTTTGCTGTCTAGTGCTAGTTATGTGCTGTTTCGCTGATTAAGGATACCAATTAAACTCAGACACCAGAGTGAAAAGAGTAGGTGTATTTTACTGGTGATAATGTAACAGAGTAATATAGAAAACATGCAGTAAGAAAAGGAAGAATAGTGCACCTAAAACAACAAATAGGAAAATAAAGGATAATGCATTAAATCATTACTACTTGAGAGAGGGAATAGAGATTAATAAAGATACATCACCACTTGCATCCGTTACCATCGTCCAGACCCGCAGTCGCTGGGCAGCCCCGGCTGCAAGGAGGGTTTGCAGAGCCTGTCCCGGACAGTGGGAAATCCTACACGGTGCGTCCATCCGTAGGTGAGGCACCCAAAGTCCCTGTGAGAGGGTCCAGCCTTATATACCAGAGATCGACAAGCCAGAATAGCTGTCACCTTTGTTTTGAGCAGAAAATTTCTGGTTTCATTCTCCTGTTGGATTCCACCCAAAGCCTGGCCAGGGCTCGCGGGGAGAGACCAGGGGAGTTCTAACAAGGCCAGGCACTTGGGTTCTCAGCGTTGACAAGGCTAAACAAGGGATGTTGGATACATTCTCTTCTCACTACTGATGATATTTTGTCTAAGCTGCATCTTTCACTAGCGACCTTACACACTTTGTTAATGATTACAGACTAAGTTAGCAGCTTCGGCTTGGGGCCTGTTGTTCAGGCTTCAGTACTTCAATGCTTTAGCACTTTTTACATCAGCATAAGTACATTGTTATAACTTAGTACAATACCCACTGGCACAATGGTTTCAGTTATAAAATACACAGGGTTCATCTATAGGTCAACTCTGGCTTGGGCCGGTTGTCCAAACCTTAGCACTTCATGTGCCACAGCCAAGTCCTACCAGACCAGCTGTAAAGGTTTGCCCCTGCAATTTGGAGGTGCACCCAACCTGCATTTACTGCAACACTTGAGGATGTTAAACCCACCTGTGCTGTTTCTGCTTTCAACTTCCTGTGCCTTTAACTGGTATGCTTGCATTCACTGTAACATCACTGAGAAAACCTGTCAAGAAGTAATGAATATTTGCCAAGCAACCATGATAATCACTTCATTTTAGTCTGCTTGTATACTTACAGCAACATGACTGCACGACGTGCCTTACTTGGTATTCATGTGAAAAGTTGCATGAGCCATGGGAAGAACAGAAAAGCCTCCTGGGAAGATGAGGGAAGCACTGCAGAGTAAGAAGGACAGTGCGCCATGACCCCTGCAAGCAGGCGGCAGGGGCTGCCAGGAAGTAGGTTTCCTCTCTGGAGGGGTTATGTTGGCGTGTGTTGGCTTTGTTTGGTTAATTAGACAGATGCTTCATCTTCATGCTCTTAGAAGGTGGTGACTCACTTTAAAGGAAGGGCTGAGAAGTCAGGAAAGGGACAGAATAAAGAAGATCTACATCAGGATGCTTGCTATGCTTCAGCTCCTCTGAGTTTAACCAAAGTTTTTTAATCCTCATGTTGAGTTTTTCCATCAAACGTTCATTTCAAATGCAGGCTCTGTGTTTTGAAGGGCACTTTGTAATGGTTTTATCCAGATTCAGATTATTTGCAATCCAGAGGGAAAGCATACATTCCTTGCAAGACAAGTAGAAAACATATCTGAACACAAATCAAAAGAATGATTATGGCACACACGCTCTGTACCCATTACTGAATTCCCAAGGCTCTTTCTGTTTGTTTAGTCACTTTTTCTTCTGCTATCTCTGGTTGACTGCATGTAAACTCAGCAATGAATAAGAATGGTTAAAATGGATAACATAAAAAGATATGACATTCTTGAAAGATCCCATGTTTTAAACTTAGTTTCAAGTGACAGCTACCAAAGGAACACCTCCCAGTGGTCTCAAGCAGATCTTTCCTCAGCACACCAGAGGTTTGCATATTCTTCTCTCATAGGGTGCTCTTCTGATCTCATTTCAATCCCAGGCAAGCTCAGATTCACTGTGTAATGAAAAATGGCAGTTGCACAAAGTGGAGAGAAGAAGCATTGTTTCTACAGCACATTATGTTTTACACTGCTCATGAGATGGCGTTTCATATCCCATGAAAAACCATTATCTGTAACTTACTGTGCATGCTAGAAAAGGCAACATTGTGCCTTTAAAAGAGATATCTTGTTTCTGAAAACACTTTATCTCTCACATTTCCTCACCCACAAAGTAACCTGTGTTTATAAGCAAATCCACTCAACCCCCTAATAATGACCTAGAGTAAACATCTGACATGCACTGCCTTCAACCTCCTCTTTGTTTAGGCATGAATTGTTCAATTTTATGTCTTTTGTATACTGCCTAAAGGAAAGACAAATGATACAAGAGATGTTTTATATTATCAATTGTGGCAGAGGTTATGCCTGTGTTTATCTGATCCTCTTTTATTGCATTACAAATGGTAAGATAAACTGCCAGGTACAGAATGGTCATTAATTTCAGGACACATTTTCTCTTTGGATTTTGAATTTAAAATGTATTAGATGCCAGATAGCCAGTTGTCAAGGTTCCTAGTCATTTGCAAAACCTGTGGCAATCTCATGTAATAAAAAAATTTCTTCCCAATATTAGTGCTCAACTCATTTTAAAATATAAGTGCCTACTCCGTTTGCAGTAGGAAACACCTATTTTCCTGCATGTCCACTTTCACAGTTCAATCAGCTGTAGCAGTTTTGGAGTGTCCCATGTCACTGAGCGCACTCTCCGCTGTCATCCACCAGTGCCAAATGAAACAACAACATCAAAACGTGTTAAATGTGAGACCCAGAGCAAGAGATAAGGAGGAAAGAAAGAAAGAAAAGAGCATGGCAAATATGTTCCTTTAAAATACCGGTGTATCTGAATGTACCCTCTGTCCTTGACACAATTTTCTCTCTTGGGAGAGCTTAATAAAATCAATACAGAATTCTGAAGGGGAAGCAAATAACACAGAGAGTATGCGTTATTTTTGTTCTGGGTTTAATATTTCTTTGCTACTTGACAACTTGCTGTCATATTCACTACTTGCTTTATCTGAAAGTTGAAGCTCCAAACATAAATCTATCAATGAAGCAACTTGCTGCCTTGCTCTTCAGCTGTGGATCTTGAAAACAACAACCAGTTTTCTGAGTTTTCTGAGAAAAAAAAAAACACACTAGAAAAATGTTTACAACAGTGGCTATGCCTCAGTCTAGTATCAGCCAGAGAGATGAAGCACTGGAACAACTGAAGGTGCCTAATACTTCCTAGCGAAGGTACCAGTTTTCAGACTATCACAGCTTTGCCATGGCTTGTCTGGCATTTCTGTGCTTCCTCCTCCAGGAAGAGAAGAAGTATGAACTTTCAGCAAAAATCATTCAGTGAGCTCTGAGGATAAGGATAACAAACAACAGGCAGTTTTGATAACAACCCTGGATTTTGTTTATTTTGTATCTTTGATGGCCTCTAGTAGTCTGAAAATTGACAGAGTTGTCATCTAGTGACTAGGCAGGTGTCTTTTGCTATCCTCATGAAGAACCACTAGGATGTTGCTAAATTGTAAGACCAAAGGCTGATCTGCTTCATGCTGAAAGAATTACATGAGCTCTAGTTCAGACTTCTCCCCTCATAGTCTTTGTTTTTTGAGAGTTGTTTTATATATAACTGGGAGAATGATACTTCAGGTAGATACTGTCCTCCTGATCTAACATAGAGATGCGAGGAAAGGCTTTGTGAGATGCTTTCATGTGCTCAGTTGCTGGCAGGTGAAGAACAATCTTTGAAGATGCTGCCTTCTTCCAACCAGGTCTTTGCAATAATTTTGACTCCTAAAGTTCAAACCTGGCAGAACCCATGACTGTGCAGCATCTCCAGGGGACTGCTTCCAAAGTACAAGAAGTGATTTTTCTCCTCCTCTGTGGGATGGCTTCACTGCTCACCACCAAAAGAGGGGGAGGGGTTACCTCATTTCTGACACTACAGAAGCAGATCAGTATTTTATTTTCCACAGAAACTCTGCTTTCATTGCAAATGTTCTGGGCACCTCTCCTCCCTCTCCCCAGCTGGGTTCTTTGTATGGTCCCTGAGGAGGCAAAGGGTGGGTGGTGGCAGAGACCCCAGGAATGTTGGGCTTGGTGTTACACAGCCATGCTCTGTGCACTCTGTGCAAGTCAGAGGATGTAGCCAAGATCAGCTTGGGGAGCTGAGAGGTGGAATTTGAATTATTTTCTTGCTACTTATAGCTTGTGCAGTGCAGTTGGGCTGCTTCACAATAGATGTAAGGTCTGTTAGTTCCATCTTGAGAGTGTAGAAGGACCCTGGAGTTATATGGGGGATAGAACACTGGAGTTTTGAGGGGTGTAGACTCCAGGACACTACAAGACACTGTGCATTTAACATTTTTTGTCTCTTTCTGTAGCTGCACTGATCCTCACCAGACAAGCTGCATAGCTCTGTAGGAAGGGAAATAGCAACAGGCTATTTTCAGGTTGGTAGAGTCTTATCCTCAACTTCACTTCAGTTCCCTGAGCATTATATCCCACTATTGATTGGCTCTAAATAGCTGTAGCCAAATTCATGGTCTTTGATAAAGTGCATCCTACTTAGGGCCTAACAGAAACAGAAAAGAAAACATGTCCTTGCATACAGAGAACAAAAGAGTTAGCAGTTGGAGTAATTTTATTTAATATTACCAAAAGTGAAAGCAGGTGAAAACAAAGCCACTTATATTGTTTTACTTGGGGTTATTTGCTGCTCCCAAGGACCTGCATGGGCAGGATGCTGTGCAGAGAGAAGAGGGGTGACTATGGATAAACAAGAAACCATGCTGGGTCTCAGGGCTGTCTGAAGAGGAGAAAGAGAGATGCTGTGAAGGAGTTGGAAAGGCATAATTCTCATTTCCAAGTGTCTGTGTCCATTTTATCACATGTTCCCTGTCAGCAGGACTGTGTCAGCACCAACTTGCTGCTACGTGGCACCTATATTACAACACAGTATTGCTGTACCCCAATGGTCTGTCTAGGCCTGACGAAGGCCATGACATCAGTCTAGTCACAGCAGCATGAAGCACAGTGCCTGCTAACTGCCCAGATGTTTGACTTGCTGCCTGGACAAGTTTGGTATCCTGCACTAAACTTTGTGCTGTCTCATCTTGATTTTTCCAGTACCTGCTGAGCTTGCTGGGAGCTGTCCTGGATGTGCCTGAGCCACACAATAGGCCCAGTACCTGGTGTAGCCACAGCGCACCATTCTTGCCTCTAGAGAAAAATCTGGGCCAAAACCAAAGAAAATAAATGTCTAAAATAAGGTTACTACTGTAACCATTTCCTTCCAGCCCTTAACCACATTACAGTCCCCCAGGCTCCAAGCGTTTTCTTGTGAACTGAAGGATCCCTGTGACTCTAACCCCTCCGCAAAAAGAGCTCTGGATGGGGGAGGTGTTCTTTTAATTCGGTTACCAGTGTTACTTACCTCCTTGTGCTCCCTCTTCCGATGTTCAGGCAGTGCAGCAACAGATGAGCTGATATTCTCTGTCAGTCATCTTTGGGTGCCAGCTCACACTAGACAACTCCTCTTTCCAAATCTAAGCTGAGCAAATATTTAGTGGTGAATAATTTATTAGATCAGTGTTGCTTCCTTCCCTTTCCTCCTCTCCTCTCTAGAAACTCAAAGTGAGTCCTGTCACTGCTAACAGTGTACACCAGACAGACTCAGTGTCATGTGGTGGGAGGCACAGAGACAATTCATCAAACCGTAGAGGCCGATCCCCAATCCCCTTCCAGAGGTGAGTTGCACCGTATTTATTTGCAGATTAATGCCATTTCATGTGAGACAACCTGGGTCCTCTTGGTAGCAAGAAGTAATCTTCTCCACACCCACCATCCCCATCTCCTGCCCTCCAGCTGCTGTTTATAGCGGAACCAGGTGGGCTCTGTTTTCTGTCCTAGAGGGCTGGGTTGTAATGCTCTGCATCACTACTGCATTCATCACAAAGATGACTGTGCCTTAATTAGAGAGAAAGCCGTCCCTGCGTAGAGTTGGTATGTTGGTGTATGTTTATAAAGCAAGCTGAGGTCCTTTGGGAAGATAGGCACCATGGAAATATAAGATCATAATCATCACCATTAAACACACAAAGCAAGAAAATTAATATTTTCCCCCATATAATAAAATCACTCTTTTGTGACAGAGTGTTGCAGCACACCTCACAAAGAACACCACATTAATCAGTTTATTAGACGGTAACAGGAGCAAGCAGTTAACGAAGGGGCAAAGAAGGAGGCTCTTGTCTCTTGCTTTGTTGGGAGGAGGGAAATGTGAAGGGGAGAAAAGGGAGATAAGAAAGAGATGTCCTCTCACTGCAGTAGCTCTCCATTTATTAAAAAAAATACTGCCTGGAATTTGTGGTGAAAAGGTGCCTGTGTATATTCATCCTAAAGTACAGAGGGGCTGACTGCAGATGTCTTCTGTGTTTCCCCAGGGCAATAAGAGGACAAGTTTCCTCCCAGTCACCTACATTGGCTGGAGAAGCACAGAGAGGAGCAGCCGTTTCCTTGGCTGGTACCTCTCTAGCCCTGCACGCAGCAATGCAGGAGCTGAGGGAACTGAACTCTTTCTGCCAGCTTCAGCAGGCTTTATGGCAGGCCCTACAAAAACACTTCAGAGCATCAGATCCTAATTGTCTTGGGGCTTATTAGGCAAATGCATTGCTGAAAGTGAAAAAAAAAAATCTCTTCTTCCTTACTGTTTCTCTTCCCACTCCCAAATTTCTGAACTTGAGATATTTTTCTTTTACCTTAGATTGTAAATTATGACTGATACCACTCTGTCAGAACATGAGGAAATTAAAAAATCACACTAACGTCAAAACTTGCTGATAAAATAGAATTCTAAAAACTTTTTTTTTTTTTTTTTTTTTTTTTTTTTTTTTTTAAATGTATATGGATTAACACAGCAAGGAAATGGCAGATATTAGCTTAATATAAAAGTATATGAACATATAAATGTATATGACATATGTCATATACAAACATATATATATGTATGGGTAGCTGATGAATCACATCTGAAGGGATTGCTCACTGCTAACATGGAAAAAAGACTGGAAAATGTTCTGGTGATCTCTCACATAAATAAAAGCTAGATAATTGAAAACTGCTGGCTTGAATGTATATTCCTTAATTTTTCCATTTTATGTTTTCTCTAATCAGCACCCAAAATGGTTTTAAGTTGGGGAAGTTCTTCTTTAAAGGGTGCTTCAGTAATTCTTCTTACATTGAAACAAATTGTAAACATTCCCTGTGAAGACAAGAGAAATAGGCTTGATGCCCTGAATTAGCATTTTGACAAATAGAGAGCTGGCTCTTAATTTCTTCTCAATTTTTCTGCCAGTTTCTGTCTTGTGGTATGTGTAGTGCAAGGTGCTTGGTCTGGTCAAACATCTTGTCCTCTTCTCAAATGCCTTACCAAGATTAGTGATGATTCCACTGAGAAGGAACAGTTTCACCACTGACTGCATAAGAGCTGGAAGATCTGGTCTGCACAACAGACAGGTATAACCTCAGATATATGTAATTTGCACACATTCCTTTAATATTGTCAGGTGTTGCCATTTACAGCCTTTCCTTCTAAGCTTGTTTAGATTGTTCATTTATGAAGTGATTGTCACAATACATGGGATGCAGACCTGCAGACACTCTTCTCTCAGGGTCCTCTCCGTCTGTGGATTGGGTGGGTGGGCAGAAACAAATCCTCAAGGTGAGATCGTGCAAACCACAAACTCTACCAGCCTCCATGTTATTGCATCTACTCTTCCACCAAAGCAATTGCTGGGTGATGTAGCCATTGGCTGGAAAAATCTCTCTCACAGAAATACTGAAAGACCTGTCACAAAAATGAATGAGACCCAGGTATGTCTTTCCGTTAATTCATCAGTTCCAATATTTATAGCTCTCAACAAAGCAGCATAGATGGAGAACGGACAAGGGTAAAAAGATTTTTTGGGAGGAGGTGAAGGAGCAATACGTCAGAGTGACAGTGGCTGCCATTTCTTTGCTCTAATGGAGTATAGGTTTGCTCTCCAATCTTCTGCTTCTCACCAGTTGATGACATTGTTAGGAGATCATCAAAATTCAGTCCAGTGTTCCTCATATGCACCTGGATGGGGTGGCAATTAACACAGGTCTGCTCCTGCCCTTGTTATATACTGTCTTATTTACTCAAAAATGGTGTAATTGATTTCCACATGACATTGGGATCTTAACTGTTGGCTCATCGTATCTCTGAAGCCCTTATGAGTGTTGCAGAAATATGAGTATTAGACATTTCAAAGTGATGCCTTTTGCTGTTTACCTATGTACTCTGAGACACTTGCTTTCAGATTTTAAGTCCTTCTCTCTCATGGCTTTATATGCCATGTTTTCTGCAAATGTTCCATTTATGCAAATTCTTTTTATCTGAGTTGCTGCTGAAGGGAGAGATGGTTGGCTTATGCAGCCCTGTAAAACCTGGGACAGCAAAAAACTTTCAAAACCTGGAAAGATCAATAGATAAATCAGCTGGCGCCCATAACCTGCATGACAGTAATTTCAGAGGTTTTACTTTGAATGGGACAGCCTGGGTATTACTCACCTCTGAAGCCTGCTGCTGTTCCAAACCAGTCATCCAAATACAGATGGAGCCCACTTCGACCCCATGTCATATTGAGACAGATAGAAGTGGTCTGCTGGTGTCTTTATACCCAGTGCCAGGTGATGAATTTATTTCTGGGATATAACAAGTAGAGAAGTGATACCACCTCTTCATCCACATGTTGCCTTCATCCAGGTGTTCCTATCTACTGTCAGCTCCCCTCTTGAGCTAACCTGATGGGCCTCTGCTTCTCATCAAAGGATGCTTCTTCCCAGGATGATCAGTTCTGCTCTCAAAGAAATGTTAAGTAATAGGTAAGAATGCACATATCTTAAAAATGATAAAACAATTAAATTAGTGAAAAATTACATCTGTCACGTACATGCAATTGCTTCTGCCACATCCCTGTGTGATCCCTGCATGACTGTCCAGGCACTTACACAGGAACAAAGTAAGACACATTGTCAGGTTGCTGTACGAGTTTTGGAAGTGACTGAACTAGATTTCCCATCTTAAGTAATTATAATTTTGTACTATTCATCCTATTTGCTGATTTATATATATATATATATATATATATTTTTTTTTTTTTTTTTTTTTT
>NW_020799142.1:14762827-14765573 GCF_003259725.1 Athene cunicularia | reverse complement strand
TAAGTGCAAATATTCAGAAAAATACACCCAGAGTATAATTTCCCAAAACATGTAAAAGTCACCTGGGAGCCATCACTGTGGATAAACGGATGAAGACCTTAGCTCAGCAACAGCAGCAGTCAGCAACCCTAGCAGGACATAAAGATCCATCGTGAATATCTTTGAGAATAACACACAAGAGACCACAATGCAATTATATAAATCAAGTGTATGCTCTCACCTGGAGGGCTGTCTTCAATTCTCACCACTCTGTCCCACAGATGTGACAGAAATGGTAAAAACTCAGGGGTGACTTCAAAGACAAGGAAGATTTAGAGGGCTGGAAAAGCTCTCATGCTGTGAGGCATGGAAAAGACAAGCACCAGTCATGTACGTGTTTCACTCTGCAAAGAGCATCCCAAGGTCAATAGGATGCCAAGCTCTGTCCCCTGAGCAAGCACTGGCATTGAGGTACATGTGAACATGAGCCTGTGCAAAGAATGTGCATAGCTCCAGCCCCAGGAAACAGTTTCACTGGAGCTTCCCAGCACAGACTGATCCTGCAGGCAAAGCACCAAAAAAGAAAGGGACACAATGAAAGCACATCAAATAATAAATGGTACAGAAAAGGTGCATGAAGGTGCATGAAGTCTTATTTAATTAAGATAATTTAATTAAGATAACAGTGTCATGTTAAAAATGCAATAATTGCTTTTCCACACGGCAGATAAACCAGGTTACAGAATTGTAACAGGTTACGTTTCCACCCTGCAGAACTGAACCAGATTTAGCAGAATTCATAACAGAATTAGGAGAAGAAGTGAAGTGCAAGAACATCCACCGGTAAAGTGGTAAGCAGTTTTCAGCAATGCTCTGTGATTATAAGCATCATTTATTTGGGTATAGTCTTTCTGTAGTGAGGGTTGGACAGAAAAATTAAGTCAATTATCTTTAAGACAGAGGGGGTTATTTATATAGTACTGAAAATCTTTGGACCTTGAGAAATTCTGGAAATGGTGGCAAACACCTAGTTCATAGAGAATATTATACCAAATCTATAAGCGTTAAACCAATTTAGAGAATGCCCTTGAGAGAGGAATACCATTGAAGAATTCTGCAAATAAAGGTTGATAGCTTCTTTCTGAAACCGATTTAACGGATACAAACACTCTATAGAGGGTTTTATGCCATTCACAGGTTCCGTGTTGTACTCCTCATCTCAGCAGTAGATGTCTCACGTTATGGCAGAAAGGGGTCCTAAAGCCTTGGGGTTTTGCCAAGGGCGCTTGCATAGCAGAAGTGTGAAGGAGCTGTATTTGAGCACAGCTGCAGAGGTCAGGATTGGGTGGCAGCCCTTGAAGGCCTCTCTGGGTGATTCTGGGGTGGGAGATGAGATGATGCCCCAGCCCAGCCCATGTCTGGCAGGGTGTGAGGCTGCGCCCCTTCTGCTGGCTTAGGTCTGCCATGAAACCTCACCCTCTAGATTTTTGAGGTGGCTTCTAGACAAGCTTTGTGGTTCCACCCCTCTTAAGCACATCTTACTGGTTTTCTCTATAAGCTTGTTTTGAAAAAAAATCTTTTGCATGACTTGAAACAACCACCAAAACCACAGTGGTTTTGTGCAACTAAAACAACCAACTCAAAGCCTAGTTGAAAGGATCTCTGGCAAAATAATACCTATGGACAGCTGGGAGGTCTCATTGCCTGGGTTGGTGATGTTGCTTTTAGATTCATCTTTGATCTGATGCCTGGGAAACTCTATCTCTTTCTGAAAAAGCCCCCTTTTGCTTCATGAATATATTTTTATCTAGTGAAAAGTGTTCCCATGTTTGTTTAGGTGAATTCAGCTGGTCTGCAGATAACTGTATATGCTCTGTGCAAATTTAGACTCTGCTTTCTGGTTTACAGATGTCCCAAACCACTGTTTAACCATTTCAGTTTTTCTTTATGGATTACAAAAACTCCACAGCTCTTGCAATGACAAAAACAAACAAACAAACAAACAAACAAACAAAACAAACAAACAAACCCACCCAAACAACCAAAACCACAACATCATTTGTTCTGCACTGTTGCATATGGTAAATATACATGTGATTTAAGTAAAGCTGCCTATGTTTAACACAGTATGAAATGTATCTGAATACATTCCAGGTGGCACTTTGGGGTAGTGTCTTGAAAATATTGTAATAATTAGTGGGGATTCACAATAGAAAACCTCTTAATTCTGTGCTGCTATCCTCTCATTCCTCAGTACCACAGGTGAAACAGAATGGGTCACATCTGCAATGTTATGTAGGGGTTTGTTTGATATACAGTACTGCACTACACACATATTCAAAACTGTATTAACACTAAGGTATGAAATAACTTACTCCTGAAGATGGCAATGAAAATTCATGGTGGAATGCAGATGCAGCCTCTTGCTCCTGAGCCAACATATACATCTGCATCAATGACCAGAACTGGCAGGGGTCTGCTAGAAGGAATCCATTACCAGGCTCTGACATGCCACACTTCTGTGCAGAGCAGCTGAACAGTGGGATAGGAGCAATCAAAATACATATATAATAAAACACCTGCAAAATTTTGCTATGTTCAGTTTCCATAACATTTTCTCTCTGTCATCACCTTCTATTACAACTAACTTTTATATCTATATCTATCTATCTATATCTATATCTATATCTATATCTATATCTATATCTATATCTATATCTATATCTATATCTATATCTATATCTATATCTATATCTATATCTATATC
>NW_020799142.1:14760527-14762777 GCF_003259725.1 Athene cunicularia | reverse complement strand
GGCACTTACACAGGAACAAAGTAAGACACATTGTCAGGTTGCTGTACGAGTTTTGGAAGTGACTGAACTAGATTTCCCATCTTAAGTAATTATAATTTTGTACTATTCATCCTATTTGCTGATTTTTATATATATATATATATATATATATATTATTTTTTTTTTTTTTTTAATGTCAGGTTTCCCATGACAGTTTGAGGAAGTACCCCATAAACTTTTGCAAGACACTATCATTATTATCCTCATATCTCACCTCCCCTTTCCCATAGTGTCTATAAAAGCCCAGCAATACTCAGGCTGTTGATTTGCTATGAGTGTTCCTACCCTGCTGAAAAACTGTACTGGACAAGGTGACAGCAGAGCTATATGGTATTATCTGAAATCTGGATAGGCAAAATTGTTCTACCAGATTTTTTCTATTCCAGATTCCATTAAAATATTTTTTTAAAAATGGTTTTCTTGCTCAGAAAACATATTTGATTTTAAGGATGAGGTGCTGTTGGAGGTAGAGGTGTTCCATAAAATTTGATACTGAAACAAAGTGATAAATTGTAAAGGAGTAAGCTACCTGTTTCAGTGGAAGGCACACAGCAGCACCAGAAGGCTTAAAGATGAAATGGCTGAGCTGAAGCAACAACGTCACTGAAACTGGAAAATTTATGCATGGAAAATGTTGTATTTAGCTTCAAAAGTGCATAACCTGGAAAGTCTTGAGTTGTTGGAATTATAATTAAAACATAATAAAGATCACAATGGAGTCCAATTAGCATAGTTTCTTAAAAGCAAAATGGTGACTCTCAAATCTCCTAGAATGCACTAATAAATTAATAAGGGATAAAAATGATTTCGCTTTTGATAGTTTTTAGTATAGTTCACCAAGAGAAGCTACAAAAGAAACAAAAGGGCCAAACACAGAGGAAAAACTCCTCTGCTTTGGAAACTGGCTAAGGGACATGAAGAATAGGCTGCAAATTGCTGAAATGGCAAAGCTTAACAGTTGGCATTTTTGAATGCATTTTTAATAGAATGAGTTTCTGCTTAAAAAATCCCCAAATTTATTTAAAACACATTGTCTCATAAGAACATGTTAATTTCAATGAAATTTGCTATGGAAAAGGTCAAAATGAGTCATCTGAACTTTACAGTTTTAATTATGTTTCAATGTTTCATTATAACTAGAATTTCATTTCATTACATGGACATTTAAGGTTACAATTTTACTTACATTTACAATTTACTATAAAAGTGATAAAGCTAAAGCAAAAATATTTGAGCAAAGTGAAATTAAACATATCAAAACTACAGAGGAAAAAATACCTCAATTGTCTCAAATCCGTTTTTTTTTCCCCCAGAACTTTTATTCTGCATTAAATTGAAATTTTGTTTCTGGACAAGAATGACAAAAAAGGAATTAAGTTTCCAAACTACTGACATTTTTCTACAATGGTGCTTTGTTTCATTTAATAATAAAAGAGATGGACCAAGTCCCACTCTAGAATTAGCATTCCCTAACCTATTTGTTAAAATCATAAAAAGAGGCTGGGACGTTGAGTTAGAACTCTTGCAATAACACTCACATTATCATTATTCAAACACTGAAAAGATTTTGAGGAAATACCCAGGCTCAGACAAGCAAGATGAACACATGTCAGCAGTTTGGCAGAGGAGGCTCAGTGTTGCTATCTGAGCTGTAAGGGGAGAATGGTCTGTCCTACACATCATTTTCAAATGCTAAGGGCGTGTCTACAGGTCGCATCCACAATGAATTTACTGATTCGGTACCCAACAGAGCTCATTCGTTGTGGAGATATCAGTAATTAAGTGCAAATATTCAGAAAAATACACCCAGAGTATAATTTCCCAAAACATGTAAAAGTCACCTGGGAGCCATCACTGTGGATAAACGGATGAAGACCTTAGCTCAGCAACAGCAGCAGTCAGCAACCCTAGCAGGACATAAAGATCCATCGTGAATATCTTTGAGAATAACACACAAGAGACCACAATGCAATTATATAAATCAAGTGTATGCTCTCACCTGGAGGGCTGTCTTCAATTCTCACCACTCTGTCCCACAGATGTGACAGAAATGGTAAAAACTCAGGGGTGACTTCAAAGACAAGGAAGATTTAGAGGGCTGGAAAAGCTCTCATGCTGTGAGGCATGGAAAAGACAAGCACCAGTCATGTACGTGTTTCACTCTGCAAAGAGCATCCCAAGGTCAATAGGATGCCAAGCTCTGTCCCCTGA
>NW_020799142.1:14739263-14760477 GCF_003259725.1 Athene cunicularia | reverse complement strand
TATCTATATCTATATCTATATCTATATCTATATCTATATCTATATCTATATCTATATCTATATCTATATCTATATCTATATCCATATCTATATCTATATCTATATCTATATCTATATCTATATCTATATCTATATCTATATAGATAGAGATAGATAGATAGATCAGAACAATGATAAGGAAAATGTTTTGCTGGAGCCTAGGCCTTTTCCCCTGTGCCACTGCCCTTGGAATCAATTTCTTTATTCTGAGTCTGACCTTGGTATCCATTTTCCTCAGTATTCAGCTCAGCTGTACAATCTTGAACTTCTTTAGACCTTCCCCCATCCTCCAGATACCCGGTGCAAGGGACATTTGTACAAGGAAATCAGAGACTGACAGGCTTTTGCAAAGAAAAATTGTAACTAGATAAACAGAACCTGTATGCATTCAATCTAACATGTGCCTCATTTACACAAAACACCATTAGCCCAATCCTGTTTGCTCAGAGTACAGCAGAGGCAACTTAGCTTGCATGTCTGTATAAGGTACTTTAGATAATATTGTGTGTCTTCAGACATGCAAGAACTATTTCCATAATATGTAAGGAAAAATGTTGTATTTAATCCATCACCAGTGGGTTCACAGAGCATAAGGACTGGATTTCTTTTTTCACATTCTTACATTGCTGCCTGCATTAATATTAGGCTGGAAATGAAGTGAAAATGAAGTGCCAATTTCAGCATACAAGCTAGGGAAGACAAGCAACAAATAAAACTGAAAAGAAACCATCTTACCAGCCAAAGAAATAAAAACACATTTAAAATTAATAATCTGCACTGCAGAAGCTCTTGCTATCTCTCTCTTCTCTGTGTGAGCCGCACTGGGAAGCCATCAGTGAGGAGCAGTCTGCTGCACCTCAGGGCACTGGTCATTGGCAGAGGAGAGTGAGGAGGGCTAGGATGGGCTGCTGCGCCCTGGCCAACATGCCCCATCAGAGGGTTGCACAGCAAACGAATGGCAGCCAGCAAAGCATCCACAGCCCATGAGCTGGACACTGAAATCCTTCACCAGAGGGTTTTCACCCTGAAAATGATATGGCTTCCAGCACAACCATGCATGCCAGGAGCTGAGCAAAGTGAGAAAAAAGCAATTAGTCATGGAAGAGGTCCAGGGAAGGTGCTGGGTGTCCCTTGCCAACTCTGCCATCACTGCAGATTTGCCAGAAAATGTCTCAAGCAGCCCAGTCCCAACAGAAGTCATCTAAGAACGGCTGTGAGACTGTGTTCAGGGCACTTGCTGGCTTACCAGCAAGGTATCATGATCACGGTGTACCAGCATAGGATGCTCTACCACCATGTTTTCCTCCTGGGCAGGTTGATGTGCATCCCCTGAGTGTGGAGCAGGTGCAGAAGGCACCTCAGGCTGCTCTCTGGAAAGATGAGTAAGTGAGGTCTGGTTGTAGGACTGAAAAGCTTCTTGCACATGTGTTTGGGTCTTGACAGTAATGGCACACACTTTTGTCACTAGATGCCTCTTTCTTTCCACAGCTCCAAGTCAAGGCTGGATGGCCTCCATCAACATGGAGATGTCTTCTTGGCCTCTGGAGAACCTGTGGGGGGAAAAAATAAGGAGCAAGCCTATAGAGGTGTTACCAACTGTATTAGCATGAGACTTTGAAATAAAGGAAATATCTCCTGTGTGACAAGGAGTGCAGCTGTACTCGTGATGCAGAGAAGACCCATGCCTGAACAGGGCTTATGGGTGTTTCTGCAGGATGTTTCATTCTTGTTAGCACAGCTAAGCAAGCTGTTAACTTGTGCTTTAGCTAACAACTGAAACAAACTTTAGGAAGGGGATGTTTTCACTTACAAGCTGTTCTTGCCCATGCTGTGGGGCACCAAGTATGCTGCTAAAGCAGCCCCGGTCCCTCAGGAAATACTCTATGCCCTGGGGATGAGGTCGCTTTCCTCAGAGGGGACAGCGGTTTTGGGGGCCAGGGACAAAGTGTGGTCACCTCACGGCTGTCCTCTGCTCCCCACTGCTCCTCATGTCCCACTGCCACTCCTGCCCAAAGAGTGAATTATTAACCAAGAAACAAATCAGAAATGGGTTCCAGAGAGGTCTTGGCATTTGAATGTCACACAAGCACACAGCACAGGAGAGTAAAGGTTTTGTTCCTTCCCTGTGTTTACTGCTGTCTGTGCATTGACTTGTTTCCTGACACATGAGCCATGACTTGAAAGGAATTCAGGCTCCAGCAAATTTTGCATTGCACTTCAATGTGGCCTCTGGGATTGAATAAGGGCAAATCTATTACACTGTTGCCATGACGACCCTGGCACAGCCGCGATAAGGAGCGCTGATGCCGGCCCGCACAGGGCAGTGACACAGGCAGCACCGCCGGACGCAGGGACACCCTGAGGGGTGCAGCATCCCCACACCCCACCTCACCCATCCCTGGCAAAGACATTCATCAGACCTGGCCGTGCCAGGTGGATGGGACAGCAGAAAGCACCAAGTCCTCTCCCAAGGTCCAGCAAAATTAGTCCTTAATTTATTTTGGGGGAAATCAGGCTCCTGCAGTAAAAGTGAGAAGGGTGTCCTTCATCCCAGTTGGTATAGGCAGTGTAAATCCCAGTGTCTGGCTCTTTAGGAATCAGTGATGAGCCTGTAAGGACAGCCTGCACTTACTGAAGAGGGTGATTACAATGATGGATTTTAATCATTAAAATGATTTTATAACAAAGAAACAAAGGAAGCTGATGTTTCTTCTGGTGAGCAATCTCAGCTTTGCAGATATTGATTCTTCTTGCTTGGATGGACTTTATTTATTTTCTACCATGGACATGAATGTTTAGTTTTGGTATATTCTATTTTAGCCTTTTTGCCTTCATCTTTTTCCCTTTTGAACGGTCAGCAATGGAAGTTCATATTTCCATATTTGCTCAAGCAATGATGATACAGTTTGTCGTGAGCTGCATTGATGAAAATAGTTTGATTCAAAGCATCTCAGCTTCAGCATACAGTAACTAAGCCCAGGATTGAAAAGCACTAACCATGGGAGACTAAAACCTGCCTCCGACACATGATAAGATTATTATTATGGAGCACAAAAAGCTTTTGCTTTCTTTTCTGCTGTTTTGCAGACCTCATAAGGCCTCACTCAGATTTCTGCATAGTTAATTTGTCAGTTTATAAATTACCACATTACGTTAACACTGAATGCTTCAAAACACAAATATATGCACAGAGGGCTTGAATATTTGAAGTGTTTTAGTACTATAGGGAAATAATTTTGTTGTCAAGCTGTGGCAGATATAGAAGTGCTAGGGGATACATGACCATTTCATTAGGACGGTGTCGATGATGGCCTATGAACATCCAAGGGGGGAAATCATCTTTTATCACTATTGTGTACCATGCAGGTCCAGATGGAGGATAAAACATGCATGAGTTGCCCGCAGCTCTGAAAATAATTATACTCATTTGCCAGAAATGTAGAAAGTGCATCCAACCAAGTTACCACCCATCATAGTGACACTCCGTTTGCATACTGATGAAGTTTAAAGCCAGAGACAATGGTGTTGGTCTCAATAGCAGAGGGGGCTGGGAATCACCAGTGGTATAGGATTAATAGTGCCATCATTTTATATTATGCAGCATTTCACTTATGCTGCATATCAAAAAACTCCTAATTCTGATCCTCACTTAGCTGTTTACAGGATTGGTTTGGTTTGAGACACCAAATGTTACAAGAGATTCTGGGATGTGGGGAATGAAGACTAATCCACCCCCCATGAAAGGCTTCTTGACAATTACGTACGATGCGGTACGAATGTATATACAGATCTATGTGTGCATGTGTGTATGGCAGGGGAGTTGCACATACTATGCGCACTTGCTCTCTCTCTCTTCCTCTTCAGAAGACTACACTGGAATATGTGTGGAAGATAATATGCACATGCTAAGCTCTGGTGCCACTGCAGAGTAATTGATGAATGGGTTTTTAAAGTGTAGAATGAGAATGAATACAAGTAGGACCCAGGAGAATAATTCTTTATATTGCAATCAGCACTGCTTGTATGTAGTTGGTTTAACAGTAGAAATCAGCAATAAAGAATACAGACTTTGTTATTTAATCCTTACCAATTGAAAAAGGAAAATATTTTGGAATACTTCTTCCATATTTAGATGTGTTATTTAAAAAATGAATTATTTGGGGTCATTATTGAGTTTTAAGTGACCATGAAGTAAAATAATGAATCAATGCTATCATAAAGTTAGATGATTTCCACAATTTCGTTAAATAATTAATTCAAGTTATATATACATATATATACACTATGATGTATGCATAATATGCATATATGCCATTTTGGCTATTCCAGTGCTCCTTGCATTCCTTAAAATATTCATGTTAAAGTACTGTCTCAATATGCTTTCACATATGTGCTTGTTATCACATTGCTAGTTAAAGTATGCCTTCAAAAATAAAACAAAATAAAACCTGAAGTAGTTATTTTATTCATTCATTTATATAGGACCTTTCCTATTCTAATGAGGAACCTTAAGTACAGCTACAAATGTCTTGGCAAATATTAAGAAAATAATGTTAATATCGCATGTACCCAAGTGTAGGTAGAAGAACATCTTGCTTATCTGTAAAATGACTACTCTATAGTATACTGCAAGCTAGAAGACACATCTAATAAAAATGGGTAAAGTAGTTATGTTTTATAAAAACATAGTTTAGGCTTTCAGTTTTATTTAGTTCTAGTAAAACTAGTACATAATCACTATAATGACATAAGGACCCAAGATGATCTCTGATGTAATTCCATAGATCATTTGTGAGACACCAGCAATAAATCAAGCTCATATGTTTCATCATTTGATAGAATCTCAACAGTTTGATACTTTATGCTTTCAAGGCTTTAAAAAATATATTTGGAAGAAAAATGGATAATGGAGTAATGAAAGTGTGCTTGCTCAACCCTATAGCAGATTGATCTGGTTGTAAGTATACCACTAGGCAAAAATAATTCTTGTCTTTGGTAAACCGAAAAGAGCATAGAAACTATGGACTTTGTGGTCTTACTGATTGTGGGCCTGTTTCCTTTTCCTGGTTACACATTTCACTAAGTGATAATGCAGTTTTTGTAAAGCCCTGCAGGTCAGCGTACGCTAATGCTGTCATTAGTGTACACTGTCTTATTAACATGCACTGTATGCTAGTGTGGTGGGTTGGCCCTGGCTGGACACCACATGCCCACCAAAGTCACTCTATCACTCCTCTCCTCAACTGGACAGGGGAGACAAAATATAGAGAAAGGCTCATGGGTCGAGATAAAGACAGGTCAATCACTCACCAATTACTGTCACAGGGAAAATAGACTCAACCTGTGGAAATTAGTTAAATTTATTACCACTGAAATCAGAGGATGGATAATGAGAAATAAAATTGTCTTTAAAAAACACCTTTCCCCACCCCTCCTTTCTTCCCAGGTTTAACTTCACTCCCTGTTTCTCTACCTCCTCCCTGTAAGTGACACAGGGTGATGGGTGTCCTGGTTCAGCCAGGACAGAGTAAAGTTTTCCCCAGCAGAGAGAGAGGGGGAAGGGATCTCCAGCCGGGTTATTCATACCATGCTGATGTCAGGTCCGGGGGCGGAACCTTTTCCTTGCTCCTTGGTGGGTTCAGGAGGGAATTTTGCTTCCCGTAGACCAGCTAGCAGTATTTCTCTGTGTATCGTTTGTCTTGTTCACTGTTATTGATGTTTATTGTTGTGACCATTGATACTGTTATTATTCAGATCGTTCTATCACTCTGTTGTATTAAATTTCTTGTTATTTTAGCCGGGGTCTGTGTCTAACTTCCAACCCGACCGGCGCAGGTGGGAGAGGGGCAACAGCCACGCGCTCTCTCATCCTGGGAAGGATTAAAACTTGCACAATGGGGAATGGGGGTTGTGGTCAGTTCACCACCCATTGTCTTTGCCGCTCCTTCCTCCCCAGGGGGAGGACTCCTCACACTCTTCTCCTGCTCCAGAGTGGGGTCCCTCTCACAGGAGACAGTTCTCCATGAACTTCTCCAGCATAAGTTCTTCCCATGGACTGTAGTTCTTCATGAACTGCTCCAGTGTTCCACGGGGTGCAGTCCTTCAGGAACAGACTGCTCCAGCATGGGTCCTCCATGGGGTCATGTTGGGAGATAATGGACATGTGAGCAATCCTGCACGTGTGCACGCCTCGGCAAGGACATGACAAGGACATAGCCCTGAAGGGAGAGCAAAGAACTCATCAAACAAACAACTCCAGGAGATGGGTTGGGCGGAGAAAGACATTTGAGTGTGGCGCTTATTATCCAATCATGAGAAGGCTTGAAGCGCGTGGACAAAGCTAACTGTCCAATCATAAGGATTGCACCACGTACCGTTCGCATGCACAGGAGAAAGCATTATAAAAGACTTGCCTATCTTCAATAAATTGGCATTGCTTGATCATATTGGTTGTGTGCATGTCCATATCTCCCTCAGGGTCACAAGTCCTGTCAGCAAACCTGCTCCAGCATGGGCTTCTCTCCATGGGTCCTGCCAGGAGCCTGCTCCAGTGTGGGCTTCCCACAGGGTCACAGCCTCCTTCAGTCATCCACCTGCTCTGAGTGGGGTCCTCTAGGGCCTGCAGGTGGAGATCTGCTCCACTGTGGACCTCCATGGGCTCAAGACAAACTTGGCAGCAAAAAAAATATCCCAATTTAAATCACTTCAAACATCAAACATGACTTTACACAGTATTTCTGCAGCGATAATAAGGAAAATACTCAGATGGGTAGCTAAACATAAGGGCAAAGGTAGAGGTAGTTTAAGCCAGGTTTCGTAAGGGGGGTCTTCTGAAGCATAGGGGATGCACAAGCCTCATCCCTGGAGGTTTTCTTCTTGCCTCAGAGGCCTGGCTGTCAGGGAATCTTGCCAGTCATGAGCTTGTTCCTAGCCTCCTTTACTTGAGAAAAGCTGTTGTGGAGTTGGCAAAAGACCAAGCTCATTTACCTGCTGGCTGGCTTGGGTATTTCCACGTGGGAAGCAATACCTCCAAGGAGCTCTGAAATGCATTGGTGGGACCCACTCCTGCATCATGCACTGGTCCAAATGAAGCAGAAGTCTGGAGATGCCTTGATTCTGGCCAGTTGCTGAACAATACCTGTCACTACCTATAAAGGAAACCTCAGAAAAATTCCCAAGTGTCAGAAGGGTCCAGCTAAAAACTGCATCATGGAATTCCTGGATGTGGCAAGGACAACTGGAGATGATTTAAACAGGACTTTCACCTGTCTCTGCAAGCTGTAACCACCAAGGGGGCAGATATCAGAAAGCAGCTTTATTTCTGGCAATCAGTATTCTCAGACTCTTGATGTTCACAGAATCATCTAGGTTGGAAAATATGTTGAAGATGACCTAGTCCAACCATTAACCTAGCACTGACAGTTCACAACTACACCATATCCCTCAGCGCTATGCCAACACAAGTCTTAAACCCCTCCAGGGATGGGGACTCCACCACTGCCCTGGGCAGCCCATTCCAATGCCCAACAACCCCTTCTGGAAAGCAATGCTTCCTAATATCCAGCCTAAACCTTCCCTGGCACAACTTGAGGCCATTCCCTCTTGTCCTATCGCTTGTTACTTGGTTAAAGAGGCTCATCCCCAGCTCTCTGCACCCTCCTTTCAGGGAGCTGTAGAGGGCGATGAGGTCTCCCCTCAGCCTCCTCTTCTCCAAAATAAAGACCCCCAGTTCCCTCAGCTGCTCCTCATAAGTCACATGTGCTCCATTTTCCTAATAGTTTCCAGTTCACTCGTGCAGACAGGGCTAACTATGAAACTGTGATACATTAATTTGAGGACTCCTGAACTCTGTATAAATGTATTTGCTTTCATAAGACTTTTCAGCATATGGTTTATATGTTTTTAATTAGAGGCAGAAGAAGAAGGGGGAAAAGAGTAAGAAGTCTTCCAAATTATCAGATCCTGAGGGGGCAATCTCACTGTTGGACTGGAGGGGTTTACATAAGCCCCTGATTATGGACAAGGTCCTTGTGCCGGGCACTCTGGGGAACAGCCAGAGGACACAGAAACAACTTTTGATGAAACAGTCAGAATTTGTGAGGCAAATGTAGTTGCCCACTTCTGTCTGAAGCTGAGGAAGAGGAGAGAGTGCTACACACTGTGAGCACTGGGCAATCCAAAAAGTCATGAAAATAGACAAGTGGCAGAAAGAGTGACCAGAATCTAAGCTGGAATTGATAACAGCTAGCACTGAGCTGAACACACTATGGCAAAGTACATAAGTCAAGACAGTGCCCAGCATTTAAAAAAGGAGGTGTTACAATCATTATACAGCTTCAAAAAATTTCCAAGGATTTGCATAGTGCTCGACTCAGAAAGGATGAAACCAACACCATTGGCTCACAGAAAATCCTCTGCAAAGCATTCACCATTATCATGGATCAGGGTGAACTTATACTAGACATACAGAAATGCTGTCTGGGAGCTTTCTGCTCAGAGCAGGACTTTCACCAGCACCAGATCACATCTTCCATGGCATTGTCTACTCCAGTCTTGAAAATCTATGCTCATACCTCTGTCAAGGTCATGTCTGGAGAGATTTATATGCCAATAGTTATCAGTAAAAAATGGAAGTCAAGAGGCTTACATAGGCAAGGATGCTTAGTCCATACCTGTAAAAGATTTCAGAACTTTATTTCTGAGAGGCCAATGTCAGTGGAGAGTGGTCGCACAACATTCAACATTATGACCAAAATGAGCTTCACAAATGTTATCCAAGAATAAAAGGATCTCATTTTCTCTGAAAATTTATGATTTGCTGTTTGAATGCAATACTGGGAGAGATCTGGCTATTGCAAAAGAACTTGGTAGAGCATTTGACAACAGCAGTAGAACACAATCCAGCAAAAGTTTTAATGTATGTATTAATCAGCTTAAAAAAAAAATTTCAAATGAAATATAGATTCTGACTGCCAGAGATACAGTTGGAAATGAGACCAGACTGGGTCATGAAAAATGGAGTCACTGTAGATGTGTTTATGTCATTTGGAAAAAAACTAAATAACACAGGAATGAGACAGATTATTTTTTTCACCATAAGAGGCAATATAATTAAAGATGTGATCGTGTATATCACACCTATTATTACTAGATGTAGAAACCTTGGCATTGTAACATCTGACAAAGGTTCCTTATGCTCGTAGGGAAGGACTTTCAGGTAAGGAAGCCTTGTTTAGACAAGGTAATAACTAGTTCCTGTTACCTTTCATTTGGTTTGGTTGTGTCCTGGTTTTGACTGGGATAGAGCTAATTGTCTTCCTAGTTCCTGGTACAGTGCTGTGTTTTGGATTTAGTGTGAGAACCATGTTGGTAACACACTGATGGTTTTGTTGCTGCTGAGAGGAGGGGAGGGGATATTATTTGGGATATAAGAAACTATATCAATTTGAGAAACACAATGCTATCTGAAACTCTTGCTGCAAACAGTATCAGGACCAGAAAAGTAAGAGCTGCTGCTATGTGAGGGTGTCTCCTAAAATGGACACAAACTACCAACTATAGCTAAACCATTCTCCCAATCCCAGAAGTCTCACAGAGATGGGATATAGAATTAAGTGTTTTGTGATGGAACAGTGTCACACAAGCTTCAATCATCCTTGCTTGAGACAGTTGACAATAGGAGAATGGTTTGGAAATTAGTAGAGGGCTACCACTACACAGTGGCTAGCATCTCTAGTTATATTACATGAGTTATAAGAATTTGAAATGTTGTTTCAGAATGATTGTTAACTCTTATTGATTATGTGTTTAGTTGGAAGGGATAAGTGCGGGGACTTGGATCTTGAAAGGCTCCAGTAGCACTTGGCTGAGACAAGGAACAGAGACATTTGTGTTGCACAGATTTGATTAACTAGGGCTCAGACAGTGAGCAGGCAGGCCTAGTCAGGCTCTTGATCCTCAGCAAATAATGAATAATGCTGCCACCTAAATACTGCATAGATAAAACCCGAGTTTCCTGGCAGATCTGGTACTTCTGACTCAGGGATAACATGGCTAATGTCTCCTCAGTGGTTAAAATCAGCAACAAGGACTGGTGTCAGTCAGTGTACCTAAAGGGCCCTGGTAATACCAAGTCTCACATCTCTATCCAACAGCAATTGCTAGCTCTGATTCTCACAATTAATCAAAGAGATCATGTTTTTGTAATGACCCCTTTCTTCTCACTCAGAAATAGGAGTGAAACCCTGGGAATGTCAAACCTAAATATAATTGGAGAAACAATTAAAATTATTAAAACAATTTTAAAACAAAAAATATTAAAAACAATTATTAAAAATAATTGGAGAAACAAACAAAGAGAAAAGACTTAACTGAATATATGTCTTATAATAAAATCATAAAAGAAAGCACGCATCAGCAAAGAGCAGAATGTTGAGTCCCCATCCCTGGAGGTGTTTAAGAGTCAGGTCGACTTAGAGCTTAAGGACATGGTGTAGTTGGGAACTGTCAGTGCTAGGTGAATGGTTGGGCCAGATGATCTCCAATCTAGTTGATTCTGTGATTCTGTGATTCTGTTGGCTTGCTTTTGGAAGAGTAAAATATTATAATATCCCAGTCTAAAGAAAATATAAATTAGTTATAATTTAAAATTATTACTAAATGTGGTAAAATACATACCAGTGTTACAAGTTGCTAATTCCTAGGATTGATGGGAAATGGGTTGAAAGATGAAGCTGACTATACCAAGGGAGGTGTCTTTAGGTGGGATTTCAGGAGTGAGGTTCCTTTTGTCTTTCTACCTCAGTAACAGTGAAGGAGGGTTTGTGCTAATGAGGATATGAAGTACGAGTTTTTATTATTCCATTTCAGGGTAAATAAATCATTACATAATTAATAAGCCAAAACCTCTACACCATTGGTTTTTTAAAGTACATTTTTCCATATTCATGCAATGAATGATAAACCAAAGAAATCAGAAGCCATTGGATAGAAAATTCTCAAGAGACACTATGAAGTATATTATGTCTGGACCTTAGTCCATATTTTGCACACAGTTCTGTGCATGCAGATGAAGCACTCACTTGAAAAATGTTCACCCAAACAGGGCATATAGTAAGAAAATGAGACCCAAATTTTAAAGTGAGGCATCCAGGCCTGTGAGCCAAATTTACTTCAGGAAGTCTCCAAACAGGTCTCCATACACACACAAAAAATGTTCACTTGTGCAAATCTTATTCATCTCAACAACATGATCATTTGCAGAATCACAGAATGACAGAATCATTCAGGCTGGAAAAGACCCTTGGGATGATCAAGTCCAACCATCCAAGAGGAGAACCAAGTTCTCCCCTACACCACATCCCCCAACATCTCATCTAAATGACCCTTAAAAACATCCAGGGATGGCGACTCCACCACCTCCCTGGGCAGCCTATTCCACTGTCTGACCAATCTTTCTGTGAAATTTTTTTTCCTAATGTCCAGTCTGAACCTCCCCTGTTGCAGTTTAAAGCTGTTCCCTCTTGTTCTATCGCTAATTATCTCTGAGAAGAGACCAGCACCAACCTCTCCTCAATATCCTTTCAGGGAGTTGTAGAGAGTGATGAGGTCTCCCCTCAGCCTTCTCCTCCTCAAACTAAACAGTCCCAGCTCCTTCAGTCTCTCCTCATAGGATTTATTCTCCAGGCCCTTTACCATCTTCCTTGCCCTCCTCTGCACTTGCTCCAGCACCTCGAGATCTCTCTCGCATTGAGGTGCCCAAAACTGGACACAACACTCCAGGTGTGGCCTCACCAGTGCAGAGCACAGGGGGACTGTCACCTCCCTACTTCTGCTGGTCACTCTCTTTCTAATACAAGCCAGGATGCCGTTGGCTTTCTTGGCCACCTGGGCACACTGCTGGCTCATGTTCAGTTGGTTGTCAGTGAAAACCCCCAGATCCTTCTCTTCCACACAGCTCCAGCCACACCTCCCCCAGCCTGTAGCCATGCAGGGGGTTGTTGTGGCCCAAGTGCAGGACCTGGCACTTGGCCCTTTTGAAGCTCATCCCATTAACATTGGCCACCGATCCAATCTATCCAAGTCTCTCTGTAGAGCCTCCCTGTCCTCATGCAGATCGACACTCCTGCTTACCTTGGTGTCAGCTGTGAAGTCACTGATGATACACTCTGTGTCTTTATCAAGATCATCAATAAAGATGTTGAATAGAAATGGTCCCAACACCTAGCCCTGAGGAACACCACTTGTGACTGGCTGCCAGCTGGATTTAGCTCCATTGACCACCACTCTCTGGGACCACCCAGCCAGTGCTTGACCCAGCAGGCCGTTCATTCATCCAGGCTATGGGCAGCCAGTTTTTCTATGAGAATTCTATGGGGAACTGTGCTGAATGCTTTCCAAAAATCCAGGTAGACAATATCCACATTTTTTCCCTTGTCCAATAGTCGGGTCATTTTGTCATAGGAGATCAGGTTTGTCAGGCAGGACCTGCCTTTCATAAACCCATGCTGACTGGGCCTGATCCCCTGGTTGTCCATTATATGACTTGTAATGGCTCTCAAGATGACCTGCTCCATGATCTTCCCTGGCACCAAGGTCAGACTGACAGATCTGTAGTTTTCTGGATCCTCCTTTCTGCCTCTCTTGTAGATGGGTGTCACATTTGCCACCCTCCAGTCCAGTGGGACATTCATTTCAACTGTTTACACTTTTCAAACATCATTCGGTTGTCCAAAGCCCCCAGAGACTCAACATCCAGACAAATGGTGCCCCCTTTGAAAGCTGGAAGAGCATGAGGAGAAGGGGTATGCCATCCCCACCACTGGTCCTGTCAGCAGCCATGGGTACATGCCTGGGGATCCATGTCTTCAACTGACCCTGGTGTGGCTGAATGCCCAGGGAGTAATTTCAACAGACACAAATCAGTATCACTGCCAAGCTTCAATATGTCTGGTAAAAATCCTTTCCCTCAACAAGATGTAATAATTGTGGCTGTCAATCTACATCGACAGATCAGCCCCCACTCAGATGCTGGAAAGTGTCTTAACAAAGCTTATGTCCACACCTTTAAGCTTCTGGTTTAATTTTGCAGCTCAATATTTGGCTCTGTGGGTTCAAGGAGCAAGCGGTCAAAAGCAGGCACCCTGTCAGTCCACATTGTGCCAGAAGGGTGCAAAAGGTAGATTAAGACTCAAGATTTGCGCAGAAGCATCTCCTAAATGTGCTAAGCTTATGTGAACATCTACTTCAGAAGACAGATCATTCACTCACCCTGCCAGTCCTCCTTCTTGTTGTCATCTTTCCCAGGTTTAGAGGTGAATCAGATCAAACCAAAGCACTCTTTGTTCTGCCTACCTCTAACTTCACCTCTACTGAGAAGTGTTTTCTTGACAACTACCTATAAGAAGCAGAACCTAAAAATGCAAAGAGATGCATCAAAACTTTGACAGCAAACAGCAGCTCCTCATGCAGTCTCAGTGCACTGCTGTGCAAGGAACAGATAAACCTTCCTTCTTGGGCAACCTGCCAAGGTATATATGATTTGCAGTGCCTCCAGGCTATAATAGGAGAAGCATATAAATCAGGTGGAAGGGTTCCTTCATGTTGATTTAGTCCAAAAGTCTTCCAAATTGTTTGCTTGAAACTGTTAGGAAAGTTGATTGAGTATAATAGTAGGAAAGTCACTGTCATTGATCTTGGTGGAAACTGTTGATTAGGCTTTAGTATAGCACTGGACATGTCAACAGCCTACAACATTGCTGTTTAAACTAGAGAAGCCTCCTGCCATGTGGCTGGGCTTAACATGGAATAAGCCGTATGGTCTGGACACAAATTTAGCATATTAAAAATAAAAAAATATGCTCAAGTTCTATACAGTGTATCCACATAAAATACCTGGCATCTATGCTGTGAAACAAAAACCTAAAAGTCACCCTAGCAATAAGGTATTTCTGACAAAGAAGTCTTCAAAAGCAAAGGATCTCTGGGCCTTGGAAAATCAATCTACTCTCATAACTCTACTACCCCCTCAAAATCCTCACCTTGTCCTGGCAAGAAATTTATGCAAAATTTTGTTAAGAGGAAAAAAAAAAAAAAAGTTATTTATTTCTGAGTAGATAATAAAAGGGAATAGAGAAATCTTTGTTTTCTGGAGTATTATGGAAAAGCAGACAAAATTGAAATGCTGTTTTCTTCTAGGTGCTCAGAAGAAACAAGTTAGAGCTTCTAGTAATTGCCTTGTATGGAATGAAGCAACAAGGTAGCCCAGAGTCGCAGGAGACAGGGCTGCAGGAAGGACCATTACTCACATCATCTGTGATTATGTTATGCTGTGTTGTTGAGACCACATTGGAAGGATTATTTCCCTATTGTTTTCCTGCACCCTGTGTTTATCAGTCAGGCTGTTTGGAGCCCCTTGGAAAACATCTAGCTAGAGAAATATGGATGATTAATTTTAAATTGGTTAACTGTGCCCAGGACTGTCCTCTCTGGTTGCTGAGCTCAGTGTCTTGTTGTAGTGCTCTGCTTTTCTTCTTTTTATTTTTTCCTTTGTTTTAATATACTTCTGGCATATAGAAAATTTGTATACAAAAATCTGTAATGTCACTCATTCCTAGTCGTGTACTAGTTGCTTTTCATATTGTGGATCAGTATGCATTTAATCTGTGTTATTTCTGTTTAATACTTTTGGTCTTTCAGTTACAAACTGAGATCTTTCTGGGTTTGTTTCCCTCAAAATAAAAGAGTAATAAGATTTATAGGCCCATTCTTTCCCTCACAGAATCACAGAATCATCTAGGTTGGAAAAGAATCATCCAGTCCAACCATTAACCTAACACTGACAGTTCACAACTACACCGTATCCCTCAGCACTGTGTTGACCCGACTCTTGAACAGCTCCAGGGATGGGGACTCCACCACCTCCCTGGGCAGCCCATTCTAACACCTAACAACCCCTTCTGGAAAGAAATACTTTCTTATAAGTAGTCTAAACCTTCCCTGGTGCAACTTGAAGCCATTCCCTTGGTTAAAGAGACTCATCCCCAGCTCTCTGCACCCTCCTTTCAGGTAGCTGTAGAGGGCGATGAGGTCTCCCCTCAGCCTCCTCTTCTCCAGACTAAACACCCCCAGTTCCCTCAGCCGCTCCCCGTACGACCTGTGCTCCAGACCCTGCACCAGATCCGTTGCCCTTCTCTGGACACGCTCGAGTCATTCAATGTCCTTTTTGTAGTGAGGGGCCCAAAACTGAACACAGGAATCGAGGGGCGGCCTCCCCAGTGCCGAGTACAGGGTAAGATCCCTTCCCTGTCCTGCTGGCCACGCTATTGCTGACACAAGCCAGGATGCCATTGGCCTTCTTGGCCCCCTGGGCACACTGCTGGCTCCTGTTCAGACGGCTGTCAATCAGCACCCCCAGGTCCCTCTCTGACTGGCAGCTCTCCAGCCACTCCTCCCCAAGGCTGTAGCGCTGCTGGGGGTTGTTGTGGCCCAAGGGCAGCCCCCGGCATTTGCCTTCACCTGGGGCCGTCCTGTACCAGTGCACTGGAGAACATTTCTGGCTCCAGAGGCAGGTCCTGTTTCCTCCAGGGTGGTGGTGCACCCTGGCAGGGACACTCTGGGTCCTGTGTCCTGCTGATGGTCTCCCCAGCCCACTGACCACCTTACACAGTTGCCATGGATTCCCATTTAACTCCTTGGTAGGCATGGCTGTCTCTTATTTGCACTTTCCATACCAGATTTTCCAGTCACAAACTAAAAGAATCATGAAAAGGTCAGTCAAAACTAGTACAGGATTGGGTGGTCTACAGCTCTGGGGGTTCTTTCTTTCTTTGGGCAGTTGTTGCCTGTTGTGTGTAGTGCTCTATGATTTTAAGAATGAACCTTTGCCTGAAGAAGTTTACAGTCTAAACATGGAGACCAGATAAAAGTGTAAGGGGAAGAAGATGGGAGGTGCTCCCCAAGTGACATGTTTTGTTAGTCGTTGATATAAGATAAGAGCACAGATTTCCTGTTGCTCAGTCTCCATTTTGCCACTCACACTGTCTTTTGTACAGCACTGCCTGAGTGAGACCCAGGGAGCTTCTGAGGAGACTTCTCTCAACTGCCAGCGAAACTCTGGAATTCCATTTAGCCATAATGTGATTGCACTGATCTAAATGAAACTTCAACTACAAGCTACGAACCCAGCTGGTTGTTTTATGGACAGTGTTATTTGTCATAAGGTCTTTGCATCATGATTTTTTTCTGTTTCTAGCCATGGCAGTACTAGCCCAGTCAGACTTAAAGCCTACCCCAAATCCTAAGCCCGCTTGTTCTTAGCTTTGCACAGACATAGAATAAAAAGGTACTCCTCATGCTCATCAAAGCCAAACATATAACCAGGTACAGGTCGTGGATGAGATCAGGAAGGTAAGGAAATATCAAGGAACTTCTACAGAGGGAAGACCAAGCCCTGATCTGGACTGGAGAGAATGGGGAACTATGGAGCACCATGGCCTCAGCTGTCTCACAGGAGCTGGGCACACATGGAGACAAGGGTAGCATCAGTGAGAAGTTTGCAGCTCTGGGATCTCCCTGGTATCTTTATGCCTGGCATGGCTCTTCACAGACTTTCACAGTGTGACCTTCAACAGGTATGAGTCATAGCAAAGGAGAAGAGGAAGGTGAGACAAGGTCAACACCACTGCCTTTGTAGAGGACACAGGGAAAGAGAGTAAAGTCTGATATGATGGAGAAAAGTCAGGCAGAAGATGCACACAAAATGTTGCTGTATGTTATCACCTTGACCATACAATATGTGCCAGAAGAAACCTCAGTAGAATCTCTACTGTCCACACTGAGACTGGGATTTCAGCTGGACCTAAACAAACTGGATTTTTAAGGGAAGTTGTCTGGCTAATAGAGACTGGAAAACAACAGCCAGCTTTAGTAGTGTGCATTCAAGATGACTGAAAATCTCTGATTGTGGGGGTCCTCAGAAGACCTGGGTTTTCTTGACTGAGAAGTGTGACCAAGAAGGGGCAAGATAACACTATAAGAGTCAGTGATTGTTTGCTGAAGAGAAATAAGAGCACCTGTTCTCCCTGCAGCCTCCTGGGAGAAGAAAGAGATACTCAGAGAGAGTAAAGGTGGGAACAGGACTAAGGAAACCTCTGAGGTCAGTACTTTTAAAATGACCAATATTTCTGTGGATGTCAAGATTTTCCTTGGATAATAAAGTTACTTAAAATAGAAGCAGTAATTAGCTTGGACACTTAATCCAATCATGATGTGCCTATAATGACACCTTTATAGACATCATCACATCTGGGGAAGTATAGTAGGTGAAATTAACTTCTACTCAACCCTGCATGGCAGCCCCATGTTCCCAGGGTGACAGGGCTTTCTTGACTTGTTCATTTCCATATTTCATTGACTTCCCATAGTCCACTGATACCTTCCATGAAGAATTTTTGTCATCTCTTTCTGATGTTAGAGCTGGTAAAATGTTACGTTCTTTTAAGCATTTTTAATGTGGATACTTTTTCATGTTTCTTTTGTATTTGATTACCTCACTTGTTTTTTTTCTGGAGCACTTCTCCAGCAAACTAGTCACAGTTGCAGTAAACTTTTCCCAGTATAAAAGAAACCTGAAATAATAATAGTAATAATAGTCTTAATAGTCATAATAGTAGTAGTAGTAGTAGTAGTAATAATAATAATAATAATAATAGCAGTCACCTCAAACTCCGAAACTAAAACCAAGCATGTAATTTTAACATAAAATGGTTTAAGTACATTTAAAGTGACAGATAAGCTTTTATAGTGTTGAATAATATGACTGATACTGAAGAATTCACATGAGTTTCGAATTACAGTTTAGGTTCAAAGGACCATAGACGACTGGAGAACAATAACTGCAATGAAATCTTTAGACTGCTGCTTTGGAATTATGTCCATTAGTAGGCCAGAGCAATTATACCAATTTAAAAAAATAAGAAGTCTGTATGTGTAGGTATATGTATTTACATTTGCAGATACAGTATATGAGGTTGGATTGAATATAATAATTTTCTCTCAACAGTATATAAAGATATATACTTCCTACAATCATTTGTGAAGATGTCTTGGAAATGTATTAATTGAAGCTAATTATAGAGGTCTAACACTTCTCTTCATTTAATGCTATAAAATTAATGGCCCTTCATTTTTACCTCTAATGCAAATGATCATGTCATCTCCAAGTGTATGCAGCTCTTTTTCTTATATGTTGAATATGATTAGTTTTCCTTAAGCAGAATTAGAGCGTGTAATTCTCTGAGATTAGGCAAGAGTAACATCTCCTGGTGCTATTTCAAAGCTTTTGTTATGATGTAATATTCTTAACAAACAGGATTTCAGAAATGCACACTGCAAAAATGTTAGACAAGTGAGCTTTAGAGGCTGTGGCCTTCAGAGAGCACACACAAAAGCAAGAATGGCAACTCATAAATCTCCAGCATCTTTTATGTGAGATTAGTCAGACATTACAACAAGCACTTGAAAAAAAAAAAAAAAAAAAAAAAAAAAAAAAAAAAAAAGCGGGATACATCTACTTCTGCAAGAATATGCCACATGGTTGGAAAATACTTCCATAGATCTCCATGCAGCCTCAGCTGAAACAAATGCCTCCAACAATTTTAATGGGAGCCAGATAAAGCCTGTAACAGTCTTGGGGTTTTTTTAACCAGTATTCTATATTTGCCTGAGAGAGAATTTATCAAAAAACAGACAGACATTACCTAATTTTCTAGAAGTTAGACATCTAAACTCAAAGCACAAAGATGTGCATGCTCACAGCATATATTCATTTTCCTCCATTTTGGTTGTAAATCAACTGCTTGTACATGAGGGTGACAGAGCTGACATCTACCATTTAAGAGTGAAACCCAGACATACTTTTTAACATGTGTTTCTAGCTGTCAGATCTTCTGCTTGCAAACATGGCAGACAGATGATGCAGTCATAAAAAAAAAAATTGTGATTGAATGATTTTAAGATATATCCTCTGCAGGAGTGAACTCGGAGTAACTATCTACATTCTTTAGTTAGGAAGAATATTGATGGATAGGGTGTTTTTCCAGAGGGACCCAAAGAGAAGAAAAGTAGATTTAAAATAATAAAAATAATATATTTTAATCTGTCATGGCTTACACCCATATGACAGCCAAACACCACAGAGCTGCTTCCTCAAACTCCCTTGCCCAGGAGCTGAGGAATAGAATGAAGGGGTAAAGGTAAGGAGACTCATAGGTTGAGATAAAAACAATTTAATAATTTAAATAAAATAAATTCAAAATAATTATTTACATAATTATAGAATATACAAATGAATGATGCACAACATGATTGCTCATCTCCCACTGACTGATGCCCAGCCCATTTTCAGCTAGCCATCCCAGAGGAGAGAAAAATCTCAAAACTGGAGTCCTGGAAGAGAGAGCTAGCTTCCTAGTCAACCCTCATGTATATGCTGAGAATGACATTATATGGTATGGAATATTCCATTTGCCAGTTTGGGTCCATTGCTCTGGCTACGTTCCCTCTCAGTTTCTTTACCTGCACACTAGCAGGACATGGGAAGTTGAAAAAAATCCTGGATTCCGGAGCAACAGCTAAACCCATCAGTATATTATCAACATTCTTCTCATACCAAATCCCATATTGAATTCAAAACACAGCAGTATTCTATCTACTAAGAAGTAAAAGGACAGCTCCATCTCAGCCAAAACCAGGACATAATCTTAAAAAAATATTTTGTTGCTGTTGTTTTTGTGCTCATTATTCTACCATGGAACTTTTATAGACAATGGATATGATAACCTGGGAAAGTTGGCATGCAATCAAGGAGGAGCTTGTCCCACAGGCTGGAGCTGCAGCCAGTCCAGCCCAGACTTCAAGTCTCGGGTGAGCAGGAGAGAACTTGGCCATAGGGTAGTGGTCAGGGTGATCAGGGCATTAGGCTGGCAGAGGAAAACTGGGACACTGTCTCTGGCTCTCTGAAACAGGAATAAACCTACACCAGTCTTTCACTCAGATTTCACTAAACAAGTCCTGAGCATCTCAATCAGAGTTTAAAAATGTGAGCAAAATATCCTGGGGAATTATCCCAATTTTTCTCCCATAGATATTAGATACAATAGCTACTGTCAACAGGGTTTTCACCGAGTTAAAAGTACAATGAGGCAAACCAGGACTGTAAAATAATGTGTGACCAGCCTGTGGGTGTGTGTCAGCTGCCTTAGCAAGGTTTGTATTCAGCTACCACCCTCAGAAATTCACTGCACCTTCTTAATGTAGTGTGAAAGCAAAGGTCTTTGGTTGTGCTCAGTGAAAAAGTCTGAGCAATTATTGGAGAAATACAAGCACAGCAAGTTCCCACAAACAAGTGTTTTGCATAAGCAACGGCAATCACAAAGCTTATTATTTCCTTATTCAAGCAAGACAGGGGAACTTGAGACCACCCATTTAAAATGTAATAAAATTAGGGAAGCAACAATACTTCTAAATTTTGCCTTGCAGGTATCACCTAACAATTTTTATCAAGACAGGATGTCAAAAACAAGTTGCTTGAGAACAGGGTATGCTCATTTGCAAGTGATGGAGCAGTGGTTTTTGCTAAAGCATTATGCAAGGGAGACTGATTTTCCATTCTTACTCTCTAGCATACCTGAAGTGTCCTGTGGCTGTTGGGACTGGCTCTGAGATGGGCACAGGTGACTGTCCACATACATGAATGTGCTAGTTTGAAAACAAACTAGTGTGAGACACCAAGTCAGAATAACAATTTATTAAGAAAAAAAAAAATAAAGGCACATAACACTGGGTTAAACTAACAGAGTCAGGATACAACCTGACACCCTGTTAATCAGGGCGGTGGTAGCAGTCTGGTAGAATGGTGGCTGCAGTCCCCCCGAAGCAGTGATCCCGTAGAGGAAGAAAAAAATCTGCTCTTCCTCAGAAAAGTCCAGTGGTGGCTAAGCAGCTCCTGTCCTCTGGAAACCCAGTGGAAAAGAGAGGCCTCTGGTATTCAGAATCTCAGGTTATATCCAGGATGGAATGCTGGGTTTCTCCCTCTGGGTGGAGCATCTCACAATGGGATAATGAGTCATGCTGCAGGGCATTGATGGGCCATTAACAGAGAGATAGTCTTGGGGGG
>NW_020799142.1:14718168-14739213 GCF_003259725.1 Athene cunicularia | reverse complement strand
TGATGGGCCATTAACAGAAAGATAGTCTGGAGGGGGGGAAACAAGGAAACACTGCCCCACCTGATTTCCACAGCTCATGAGTATGGTAATAGAATACACTGCAACCCAGGACACTGAAAATCCTGAGGAAGAACTCCCATCACGGCTCCATAGATAGATATATCTCTCATGGAGGGTAGACATCTGGCCGGAATTTCCAAGCAGCTGCACATCCCTGAGTGCAGAGGACATCCTCTGTGAATAAAAAGAATATTTTGAATTTTAGCCCTCCGTGTTATCTCTGTGGTATGGTCCACAGGCAATCAAATTCACTTCGTCTTTTTTCTTATCTCCAGGGAAAGATGCTACAACTTTCAATTGCAACCAGTCATTTCAGACACTGCTGCAGTGCCCATGTGAGATTTCTGGTGAATGTGCAGGGAATATTCCTGATACTTCAGAATAGGTGTTGCTGCTCACTCTGTGTTCCACGGAAAGCTAGACTTGGGGTCCAAGATCTCCTTCCGAGCACAGCTGTAATTTTGGACTCCTGTGTGAACAGACTACAGTCCTTCTCCTAATAGGTCAATCCTGTCTTAAACATTGCCAAGTATTTGTGTCTAGTCCCCAGTAACTTTTTGTGGATGATTATTTAAAGAACACTTGTAGCAGCTGATGACTCCCTAATCGTTTAAAGGTTTGCTGAGATGGCTTCACCTATGGCCCTTTAAACGTTCAAAACTCTAACACTCAGTGTCACTCATTTTGCAGATTCACAAGTGGTAGGCAATGGAGGAACTTTGTTCTAAACCTCTGCACCACGTTCCCTGAGTAGTTTTTAATCTTCCTTTTGTTAAAATTAAAGGTACATTGTCAAGCATCAAGATCAACTTTTGCATTCCTGGCTCTATACAAGTCATCTTTGCCACAAACCCTTTACCTGCTTTCTCAGTTCTCTCAGGAACATTGCAGTCTCTCATGCATTAGGTCCAGACTTCTAGAAGTTGAGTTAGGTCATTCTAACTAGCTCTTGTTTGGAAAAATGACACAGTTCTTCCTTTGTCTTTTCCTTTCCGCTTCTTAGATATATTTTGGAATACATACATACAGATACATGTATATGGCAATCCTGCTAGTAATTATTATGCTCCTAAAGCATAAATTTAACATAATAAATATCTGGGTAGAAACAGAAGTCAGTTCTTAATTATGCATGCTAAACGTGAGAAAGCCTGCTAAATCACCAGAGCTGAGAGTTAATTCAAGGCTAGATACCTACTTTGCATGCATGTGGTTTTAATTATTATAAAGAAACAAACTCTTGAATCTCCGCAACTCAGTACTTTTTGGAAGACAAGATCAGGATCTGTCCTCTGTAAAGGCCTCTGCAATGCCACACCATTGGTAAGGAATATGTATTTTTCTAAGGTACTCACGATTTTTACTAACTACCTCTGCATTTTCAGTCCGTGTGTTGTGCACTCAGAGGGCTAAGCTTCACTTTAAGTTGCAAACAAAAAAGCAGAAAAGCTAAAGGCTGAACCAAAGCTGTGAAGGCCAGCTGATTTCATATAACCTGTGTGAAGCTGAAAATTTTGCCTGGTTTTCACAGAGAGTTGCAGATTTGTCTGTGCTCACTTGGAAAGGCTGCAGACCTTCACTGAATTAGAGCACAACTTTATGCAGTGTGTACTAAGATTTGAGCTCAGGAGAGCAGGAGGATGGAGGTGGAAATGTGCACCATACTCCCTGTTAGACAGGACTTAGGGGAATGTAGCAGGTGCTGTACCAGGGTGCTAATCTTAACAGAAAAGATCTTACAAAAAGCCTGATCCTGAGAATATTAGGGTGGCTACAGGTTTAAAGCTCAGGGTCACACATCTGTTTAGGATGCACTGTAAGGAAAGCAGTGAGGATCACTTCTGGATCGCTTTATAGAGCCATGAGAAGGGATGTCTAAATAAAAAGAAAGGGAGAAAAAAAAGGTGGTGATGGGAGAATAAGGCTAATAACCAATGGAACCTTTCCAGCTTAATTTTAAAATCAACTGGGAGCTGCCATTTTTTATTAACATTAGGCAAACCTGTCCCTCTGATGCCTTTGTCCTTTATGCTCTGTACTAAATTGTTAGAATTCAAGTCCAGATGATCCCATTCTTATTTCCAATTTTATTTGACTATGTTGATGGTTATCTAGAAAAAAAAAAGATTTTTAATCCTCTCTGACTATCTTAGTTCTTTTGCAGCCTGTCTACTGCTTGATTGTTGTTACAGTCTCCCATGGGTTTAGAAATGTTTCAGCAATAACAACAGTAAGGTGCTACCCTGAGTAAATCTCTGTGCAGCAGCCTGTAACACCAAAGGGTGTAACACCAGCATGTTACACCCTTTGGAAGAGGAAAGCCCAAAAGATGGAATGGCAGCATCATTTTTGTTATTTTTGGTGGACACTATCTTTAGAACTGCATCCATCCAACAATATGGTCGATTATTTGACATGACAGAGATTATTTTATCTTGTTTCCTTAATAATTTCAGAGAAAGCTGTGATGAAGGGATCCCCAGTCTGTGGAGCATATCCTTATACAGACTTGCAGCTCTATTGCGAGAGTAGCTTCAGCCCCACTGTACACCACAGTGTTGCTCTCTGGAAAGCTGTAGTGAAGCCTGGGAGAGTCACACTACCAGAAGATGAGACTTGAGTCAGGGTAGATGGGCTTACATCTTCCCTTTCCTCCTTCAGGCTCCAGTGGAGGATCTGACTAAAGCAAGGGGATTATGGCTGAGGTTAGTTTATGTAGCTTCTTTCACTCACCTTATATTTTGGGGGTTGACATGTTGGAATCTGTAATAAAAAAAAAATCCTCTGTCTATCAGCTCACATTTGGTGTCCCAAAGAGCTCCCACCGTGCACAGTCAGCAAACATCAGGAGGCAAAGTGGGACAGCAGAGTCCTGTCAGATGACTCAGTAGCCTTAGACAGGTTCATAAGTGAAGCCCAGTGTTTGACTGTGTGTCAGAGTGATCCCTGGGAGAATCTCATTGACATTTGCGGATGTCCCTCCCAGGGCTCCTTACTGAATGTGTAGGAAAATTACAGTGATTTTTATCGAAGAGCTTGTAGAGCTATTGAGATGGGCTAACTAAGAGTAAATGAAGCACAAATCTTAGAAATAATTTAAAAAATTACTCTTCTGTCTGAGATGAGTTCTAAGGAAGACCTGTTTCCACTGAAATCAGGGAGAATTATTGCCAGCAAATCAAAGGAGATCTGGTTTAGTAAGAAGATGTCTCTCAGTCCATCTTCTCTTCATGTTTATCAGACAACCCAGTCGTGTCTATCTGGCCCCAGCTAATATTACTTGCAAGGTCAGTCCCTGCACAGCAGTGTAGGTGGTGGGACAGGAGGGAAAAGTCTCTTCTGAGCAGGACCTGTCCACCTGTGCTAGCAGGAAAGGTTTTCAGCAATTATGCATTCATTTACATAGCTTCCAGCAGCAGCAACCATCAGTTACACAGTAATCAAACTCCAAATAGTGAATTTAAATGGATTTAATTTATGAAGTGTCTTATTTGTAAAATCAGAGTATCTCCCTTTGGTGGTCATAAATTCCTTAGAGGGAGGCGGGACATGCCTACTGCCATTTACTACTTGTTGCTTACCAGTCTGCCAAAGGTAATTGGAAAGGCAAACGGTTTTCAACATTATCTTTTGAAATGCAGGTGTTTCTTTTCTTATTTTATTCTGAAAAAGCTGCAATGCTGACCTCAGTTCACAGATACCTCGTATCTAGTTAAACATCTGTACAAGCCTAGTGCTGATCAGAAGACATGATCCTTAATCCTGAATGCTACTGATCCAGGAAAACATTTAACAAGAACCACTTGTTTGAGTACGTATAGATACATTGCATAACTAAATTTTTCCAGAAAGACCTTTTTTGTTTTCTAGATAAATCATTATTCAATTAAAAAAAAAAAAAAAAAGGTTTGGGTTTACTGAAACTGTTCACTCGAATTCAGGACCAAAAAATACACCTTGAAAAGTGAAAAAGTCTTGTTTCTTTTCTAACTTGAAAAAAATATCCATATGATAACCATTTAAGAAAAATCATATGTTGAGAAGATTGATATATTCTTTATATTACACTGGAAAAAATTTTAACACTACCTGTCTTCCTCTTACAAATGTTTATCTTCTCTCTCTGGAAACATTTCAGTCAGTAGAAATAGGAGGGCAATAAAAGAAGATGTGTTACAATGTAAAGTAAAAGCAAGTAAAGAGCCTTACAACTGTTAGGTTTGTGAATTTTATTTATTCATAGTGGTAAAAGTTATAGTATTTCCCTGGCCCACATCCATAGCACTGTTTCCTTGAGGATAAAGAATTGCAGATTATTTTGCTGGGTTGAGTTTTATTAGTTAATGCTGTTACTCAAATAATGGATGGCTGCCAGTTTCTTCATGTATGTTGTTTAGGGCCTGGTTACTAGATGAGGGTCTTTCTATAAAGGGTTTTTTCCCCCTTAAATAGTTGTTTTAGAAGTTTGATTATTGTTTGCACTTTTAAATGTGTAAGCATCGTAGGAAGCATAGAGGTATATATCTATGTAACGTGTTCAATATTTATCTCCTACCTAAGGTTGCACAATGCATCCATTTTCCTTAACTGTTCTCCTAGTCCTGCACAGTCCCTTACCTGTTTCAGAAGAAAGGCTATTAGTGATAGCTTTCAGATGTAAATCTACAGTTGGAAAACAAAGAAACATATAGAGGGCTTTTTTTGTCTGTATGGGGTTTTCAGGAAGGGAAGAAGGAGGGGAAGTATGTCTAACAGGCAACCCAAGGAGGACTGCTGTTGGCTGGAAGACTGCAGCCTACAGGAAAGACATAGCAGGCATGGGACGTCCTTGCTGTGCCCACCCAACTTCCAACTTCACCTCAGCTGTAGATCTAACTAAGACTGATTGTCCCTGTGGAGACATTGGAGAAGCATTAATTTTAAGTAACATGGGTAAAAACAACCCCTCATGTTAGTGTTTATTCTCTGAGCTGGTCTGTAACAAACTAGCTGCAGGTACTGTAGTCCAAAATATGCACGAGGTTCAAATGACAGAGAAGTGCAGAGAGAAATTAATCATGATGGCATAAAAGCAATTTCTTATCGTTTCAGGATTAAAAGTTACCTGAGCAAGTTAAAAATATCTGCGTAGAAATGAGGCATCACCTTGAGACCAGTTTACATCTTCATTTACACCACTGACACCCATCACTAGTGTCAGCTTTCTGGGATCTGTGCCATTTCCAGGAGAACACACTCTCCCACACGTGTGCTGAGCAGTTGGTTGTGAAGTCCCTCAATGGCAATAGTGGCTTGCTCCTGGCCCTGGGGTTCACAGCTGGACCACACAGGGACCCATGCACCTCTGTGTGCATATCACCCTTCACCCCTCAGTGCTGGCTGCTTGTGGCAGAATGGACCGATGATTTTGTCAGACCCATCAGTCCTCAAAGTGCTCAAAGATCAGGTGCTCCACTTCTTGTGCAGTTGGTTCTAGGTGTTGGCCAGCAACAGAGATATAGGTGTTGGCCAAAACCAGAGATATCTTTACACCAGAGGCTTCAAGTTAAGCCACACACAGCTCTTTTTTGAGTTGATTGATCTAGTCACACACCAGGACAATCACTTGTGATGTGCTTTTCTACCTCATTATCCTTAGCATCAGCCCTATTTGTCTGTAACATTTTTTCCTGCCATCAGACTCCCCTGATGACACCTACCACTATCCTCCCTTGTTCAATGAGCTTCTCACCCGGGATTTCTTTCGAACCACTTTACACAGTATTGCTTGAAAAGATGACACTGGTATCACCAGAAATAGGTTTCTACTGTGAAATTATGACATCCAAATGAGTTTAAAATTTCTTCTTTCTCTGTTGCTGTCTGAGTGACTGTGCAAGTTGTGACTGAATCAGTAATTGACAGGTTTTGGCAAGTGCAACTTTTAAGTAACTGTTGAAGATGATGATGCCCAGAATAACTACATAAAACAGTAAATATAAAATAGTTTAAAGAGAGATTGAATGAGTCACACTTATCTTTTATATGAAGAGACAAAAAATGTTCATTTCTGCAGACTTCTTCCATCTTACAGAGAGGGAACATGCAGATCCTTGCATGTCACATTCTGCCATCAGTTAGTAGGGAAATCAGCTGTCTTCAGTGGGGATATGTGGGTATAAGTGGGGGCAGTATTCAGGCCTATATCTCCAATCTCACTGAAAAATGTGTTAATTTAAAAATAAAACAAGGCTCTGGGAATTTTTCAGGATCCTATTAATTAATTTCAGAAGTTCCATTAGTCTGATGGAAGAAAGACCATCACTATAATCATCTGCCAGCTGGTGACTCATGATTTTGAAGTAAATTTAGAGACGCAGTCTCAACCTCTGGCTGCTTTGTTTTACTGAGCAGAGAATCTAAAGTGACTTCCAAAGACCCTCACACATGTTTGCCACTCGTTTTCCATGTGTGTCCTCATGTCTCAATGGAAAATGCACACCAGATCTCCCTGATAGGTATTCCAGCACTGGGTCAGCATGGCAACACACATCTTTTAGGATAGTCCATAGTCTGCTGTAAAATACCTCATGCTGCTTTGGCTCCAGGAAAGGTCAATCATGGGGAAAGAGGACAGCGAATTATTCTGTGTCTGCTCAGCTGCCCAGAGCACCGCCTTCATTTGGCTGGGGACCCAATCCTGCAAAGACTTCTTCCAAAGTGGCACCCTGAGAATAGCATCGCTGGCTGTCAGGTTTGTCACATCCCACTGGCTCTCAGATGCGATATGCTCAGTGCACAAAATAAAACCCTGTCTTCCCTCAGTCTTGGCTTTGAAGATTCAAGTGAGTTTAACAGTCAGACTGGGTTCTTTTTTTTTTTGGTTCTTTTTTTTTTTTTTTTTTTTGTTCTGATAATGACATGTGAAAGTGGAAATTCAAAATTTTCCATATAAACGCTGTCTTGCATATTTCCCTTTTCTCCTTTATTTAGAGACATAGACAAATATGTGAGTTTACTGTGAAGTTAACTTTACAGCAGGAGTCACCAGGACTTTGTGGACGCATGGACAAGGGAGGACAGAACTGTGGCTGATGCTGCTTCCAGTCCTACTCCTGCTGATACCAGTAGCCAAACCACTGCCATGCCAGGACCAGCACTGGGAGGAGGAGTGTGGGACTGCTGGTTTGGGGAGCTGAGATGAACTGACACTGCTGGTAGTATATGCGACATTAAGAGCAAAGGGTAGTGGAGGGAAAGGCCAGGGTCTGCTCATGACTGTAGAGGAGGAAGGGGAGTCTTGCAGCTGTGTGAGACCTTAGAATCATAGAATCTAAAATATTAGAAGGCACCTTTAAAGGTCATCTAGTCTAACACCCCTGCATTAAAGAGGGACATCTTCAACTAGACAAGGTTGCTTAGAGCCCCATCCAACCTGACCTTGAATGATTCCAGGGATGGGGAACCTACCACCTCTCTAGAAAATCTGTTCCAGTTGTCTCACCACCTTCCCAGTAAAGAATTTCTTCCTTATATCTAGTCTGAATCTATCCTCTTTGAGTTTATCCCTTGTCCTACCACTAGAGGTCGTACTGAAAAATCTGTTTCCATCTTTCTTATAAGCCCTCTTTAAGTATTGGGGCAATAAGGTGTCTCCAAAGCCTTCTTTTCTCCAGGCTGAACAATTCCAACTCTCTCAGCTGTTCCTCAGAGCAGAGGTGTTCCATCCCTCTGATCATTTCTGTGGCCCTCCTCTGGACCTGCTCCAACAGGTCCATGCCTTTCTTCTGTTGAGGACTCCAGAACTGGATGTAGTACTCCAGGTGAGATCTCACCAGAGCAGAGAAGAGAAGCAGAATCACCTCCCTTGACCTGCTGGCCATGCTTCTTTTAGTGTATCCCAAGATACAGTTGGTTTTCTGGGCTACAAGTGTACATTGTTTGTTCATGCCCAGTTTTTCATCCACCAGTGCCCCCAGGTCCTCCTCCACAGAGCTTCTCTTAATCCCTTCATCCCCCAGCCTTTACTGACTGTTGCCTGTTGTCCCAACACAGGAACAAGACCTTGCACTTGGCCGTGTTGAACCTCCTGAAGTTCACATGGGCCCCCTTCTTGAGCTTGTAGAGGTCCCTCTGGATGACATCCCATCCCTCAGGAGTGTCAGCTGCACCACTCAGCTTGGTGTTGTCTGCAGACTTGCTGAGGGTGCACTCAGTTTCACTGTCTATGTCACCGATGAAGATATTAGACAGTACTGGTCCCAGTATGGACCCCTGAGTGACACAACTTGTCATTGATCTCCATCTGGACATTGAGCCATTGACCACTACTCTCATGCAACCATCCAGCCAATTCTTCATCCACCACACAGTCCATCAAACCCCTATCTCTCCAATTTAGAGAAGAATGTTGTAGAGGACCTTGTCAAAGGTCTTACAGAAGCCCACATAGATGTCATTCATAGTTCTTCTCTTGTCCACATATGAAACCACTTCACCATAGAAGGCCACTAGTTTGGTCAGGCAGGACTTGCCCCTGGTGAAGCCATGCTGTCTGTCTCAGATCACCTCCCTGTCCTCCAAATGCCTTAGCACAGCTTCTAGGAGGATCTGTTCCATGGTCTTCCCAGACACAGAGGTGAGACTGACAGGTCGGTAGTTCCCAGGATCCTCCTTTCTACCCTATTTAAAGATGGGTGCAATATTTCCCTTTTTCCAGTCACAGGTGACTTCACCTGACTGCCATGACTTTTCAAATATGATGGAGAGTGTCTTGGCAACTGCATTAGCCAGTTCCTTCTGGGATGCATCTCACCAGGCCCCATAGACATATGTATATTCAGATATTCAGGTTCTTCAGGTTGTCACAAACCTGATCTCTTACAGTGGGAGTGACTTTGCTCCCCCAGTCCCTGTCTTGTGGTCCATCCACTTAAGAAGTGTGGGAAGAGAGACTACTAGTGAAGACTGAAGAAAAAAATGTTGTTGAGTACCTCAGTCTTCTCCTCATCAGTTGTTACCAGTTTGCCAGTTGTGTTCATTGGAGGGTACAGTTTCTTTGACCTGACTTTTCTGGCTGACATACCTACAGAAGACCTTATTCTTTGCATCCCTTTCCAAGTTCAGACCCTTTGCTGTCCTGACTCCATCCCTAAACAACCAGGCAACATCCCTGTAATCTTTCCAGGATACCTGACCCTGCTTCCACTGCCAGTGTATTTCCTTCTTGTCCTTTAGTTTAACCAGCAGGTCTCAACTCAGCCATGCTTAGGCTCTTGCTTTCCTTTCTTGTTTCTTGCACCTGGGGATTAAGAGCTCCTGTGCTCAATGGAAAGTATCCTTAAAGATCTGCCAGCTCTGTTCTGCGCCCTTGACCCTGTGGGCAGTTTGCCAGGTCATCCTATTGACTAACTCCTTGAACATCTGGAAGTTTACTTTAGTAAAATTCAGGGTCCTGACTTTATTCTTTGCCAGTCCCATATCCTTCAGGACTGGGAACTCCACCAGTGCATGATCACTGCAGTCCAGACTGCCTCCAATCTTGACGTTACCAAGTAGCTCACTTGTGCTGGAGACCATCACGTCCAGTAACATATCCTCTCTGGCAGGACTATTACCTGCCTAAGAAGTTATCCTCAATGCACTCCAGGAGTCTCCTGCATTGCCTAGAGCTTGCCATGCTACTTCAGGAGATGTTGGGGTGGTTGAATTCCCCCAGCAAGATGAGAGCCTGCAAGTGTGATGCCTCCTGTAGCTGGAGTAAGGCTTTGTCAATAGGCTGCCCTTGATTGTGCAGCCTGTAGTAGACACCAACTACAAGGTTCACTTTGATGCCTCGGTCTCTAGTTCTTACCCATAAAGCTTTCAACTTGCTCATGGCTATTCTTCAGAGACAGCTCTTCACAGTCTATCAATTTCTTGATGTAGAGGGATCCCCTCCTTCCTCACTTGTCCCTTCTGGCATCCTGGCTTGTGTCAGCAACAACGTGGCCAGCAGGGACAGGGGAGGGATCTGACCCCTGTACTCGGCACTGGGGAGGCCGCCCCTCAATTCCTGTGTTCAGTTTTGGGCCCCTCACTCCAAAAAAGGACATTGAATGACTCGAGCATGTCCAGAGAAGGGCAACGGAGCTGGTGCAGGGTCTTCGTACGGGGAGTGGCTGAGGGAACTGGGGGTGTTTAGTCTGGAGAAGAGGAGGCTGAGGGGAGACCTCATCGCCCTCTACAGCTCCCTGAAAGGAGGGTGCAGAGAGCTGGGGATGAGCCTCTTGAACCAAGGAACAAGCAATAGAACAAGAGGGAATGGCCTCAAGTTGTGCCAGGGAAGGTTCAGACTGGATATTAGGAAGCATTTCTTTACAGAAGGGGTTGTTAGGCGTTGGAATGGGCTGCCCAGGGAGGTGGTGGAGTCCCCATCCCTGAAGGATTTAAGAATTGGGTTGACATAGCGCTGAGGGATCTGGTGTAGTTGGGATCTGTCAGTATTAGGTTAATGGTTGGACTGGATGATCCTCAATGTCTTTTCCAACCTAGATAATTCTGTGATTCTGTAATTCTGAACAGCCTGTAACCACTGACAGCTGAACTCCAGTCTTGAGGTTCATCCCACCAAGTTTCAGTAATGGCAACCAGGTTGTAGCTTTGCAGTAGCATGGTGGCTTCCAGCTCCTGTGTGTTGCCCATGCTGCGTGCATTGGTGTAGAGGCACTTCAGCTGGACTGTTGACCATCTCACCTTCTTAGAATAACACACCTTAATTCTCTGCAGTATTTCACTGGTGTTTCCCTGTTGGTTCCTATTACCTCAGGAGCCTCTGGATCATCTCTGTAAGATTATTTTATTATAAAATAGGACATCTTTACCCAAGTGTCAACGTTATCTATGATATATCAGGCACATCTTGACAAACCTGTGCAATTAAGAGGTTAAGATGAGTTGTAACCTTAAAAATTAAGGATGGCTTAGATATATTTCAGCTTTCCAGGCAAAGAGGACTTCTGGCTGCTAGCCATGAACTAGCAATATTTACCTCTAGATTCAGGAGTTTTCCAGTCACTAGCTACAGAGTGCCCACTTAGTTTAACGAGTTATACAGAGGGCACAGAGCCAGTTTAGAGACATGCCACCACCATTCAATAAATAAAATTAAAAAAAAATATATATATTTTCCTCATTTTATCTTTAAAATACCCACGTAATCAATAACAATGAACATAGTGAGTACCTAAGGAGTTACATTGAAGTCCATTCATTTTAATGTCTGTCAGCTAACTCTGAAACAATATCACCAAAGCCAATTCATCAAGCATATGGGTGTACCCCATTTAGGCAGCTTGATAAGAGAATGACAGGACAAAAAGAGGTGCACCAATTTCACTAAGTAAGACCCATTAAATAATGAAGATACCTGCTGCACTGCCCTTCTCCTCTTGGAGATTTCAGAGGAGATATGTCACTGCCTTTCAAGATAACACTGCCCCAATTAAATCAGTGTGTTCTTATCTCCTACATCAGGCATCAACATCTAAGCACTTTAAGTTATATGTCTCCCTTGAAATCAGAAGGTACAAGGACACTGGATTGAGGAGAATCAGCCCCTAAAGCAGTTGTGGTTATAGAAAACATAAGGAAATCTTGGTGTGGAAAGAACAATTCAGAAAGATTATCCCAGCCTGGACCGAGTCCATCACTTTTCCCCATCTTTGTGCCATTCCCCTGCCAAGAAATCCCTTGGAGCCACAGGCTGGTCATCAGGTTAGAAGCAATCAGTACAGAGGATGAGGGGCTCCTGGACAAGATAATTAGTTCCAGTTAGCTCAGATCAAAGCCTCTTAAAAGTACAGCTCCCCATACCTTCCTTCTTTAACCACAGCTAACAGTAATAATAGAAAACATTATGGGCAATGCCTTATTTCAGATGCTTACTAGCCGTGTACACCAGATTCGTGGTGTGCCCTGCACCGTTGCATTCATCTGCAATGGTGGTGTGTTGGGTGCAGCCACCTGCTCTGCTGTTGCAGCTGCTTGCCTAAGGCCTTCTGAATCCCCCTTCCCTTTTGGGGTATGGTCTTGCTGCTATGTTTGGTGTGATATATTTCCCTTGGGGTGACAAATTCATGTTGTCTATAGGCTACCTCTTGCAATACTATTGCTGTCCACAAACCTTGTTTCATGTTCTAGATGCTGGTACAGTCATTTTGGAAAGCTGAGAGAAATGTTGGGTTCTCAGTGTACGTGTCAAGGCTTTTCACATCGCCCTATATAGTTGCTAGTTCCCATTGATTCGGAGTTTCAAAGCATGCCAGCATTCCAGCTTTGGGTGCTTAGTGGGACAAAACATTTCACATGACATCTATGCTTCATTACTCACATCCCGACAATGCTACACGCAGACTAGACTCCAGCTCAGCCTGGTGCAGTCCATCAGAGAGTCCTGGGGGTGGGAGTCCCATGCTCCACAGAGTTGAAATCATTGCAGAGCTCCTCAAAAGGCTTCCCTGTACCCTGAATCATCTTGTCCCCTAAGCACTGCTGGGTGCTTAGGAGAATTTCTTCTCACCAGAACAGAGCTGAGAGCTGTAAACAGAAAGTATAGGGAAAACTCCTGCTGTGTTCGGCTAAATTAGAAAATTAAAGTACAGAAGGCCAAGGAATTTCTTGATTACTAGGATAATGCGAAGCTTTGTACATCTGGGGATATTCTTATCCTGAATAAATGTAGGACATTTTTAAACATTTCTCTTCCCTTTACACCTTTAAGCAAGCAGAATCTATACTGTTTAGACACACTGTTTAAAAAATTCTCCTGTGTTACTAAGGTCACAGGAGTTAGTAAGGGAAGACAATTGTCCCTATTAACTATTATTACTAGTCAGGCAAGGGAAAGCTCCATCCCTCCATTGATTTAGATTGGTCCTTTAGTTTCAGTATTATTAATTACACGAGTTCTCGTACACCAGTTTAGGGGCAGCTCTTTCTCCCTGATTCTTTGAGTTAACTCTTTTATTTGCAATTTCCCACTGGAGACCCAAAGCCAAGACAGACTTTGAATGCAAATAGTCACCATGGGCAGTTACTGCAAGGCAGAATAAAGTAATTAAAAGAAACTAGTGGCTTCCTTTTGATCTGTTTGTGCATCTCTTCCCTTGAAGGAAATCAGAAGATACTTAAGATTTCATTTACACTCAATACCAGGGTTCTGAGTTGTGCTTATTGCATGGAGAATAAAAGGGTTAATTTAGTGCTCTAATCTATTGTTATAAGCCTAATTATTTTACATGTCTTCATTTCATTAATGAATTGCTGCTTCTTACATGCGTCTCCTTCCCCATTGCTTTTGTTTAAACCTCCTGGTGGGAAGGGCTAGATTAATTTTGTTGTGCCTTAATGAAACTGTATGCTACATTAGATTTAACCATTTGGCATGCACTGCCAACATCACCATTATGGATAATGAATTACTTTTTGTGAGTCCCAAACTAGCACAGACCTTCGATGTTCCTCTGTATATGTTTCAACAACACAGCTGGCAGACATACCAAGTTAAATCATTACCTTGAACTTACATGGAAACCTAGATCTTGACACATCAGCTTTTGAAAATTTTTCATGAAGAAATAGGAAGTTGGCTTAAACAATGCAAATGCTTTCAAGAGATATGGAAAGCTCATTAAGCTTTGCTGTTATCTACCATTAAATGTTCGATACACAAATGAATGTGGGAGGATGTGTATGCAGGTCTGCAGCCACATGCAGAACCCCCAGTAAGCCAGCATGTGCTTCATGCTGGGATCAACCAACCTTCCTGTCCTCCATCCAGTTTACCTGCATGTACACAGATTAACATCTGTTTCAGCTGCTAAAGCTTTTAATTTATGAACTCTTTGTCTCAGCAGTCAGTCTGATGACTCTGACAGGATTTGTCTTGTCCAGCTTGCTGCCAGTGAAGTGGCATAGGAAAATAATTGTTTAAACAGGCAAACCTCCTAGATCCAGAGTTCTGTCACCTTCAGTTTCTTTATTTGCTACTCATCAGAGGTGCTCAGCCTGCTCAACACCAGGGCTCCATATGCAGTTCTTTAAGAATCAGACATTCAGTGGCTCCTTTCACAGCTCCTCCAGTCACCTGGCTACACCTGAAGACATGGGAGTCCCAGGTGTGACCTGTGGCAGCAGGGCCCTTTTCCAGGAGCATGACAGTTGAATTATCCAAGGACAGAAGAACCAAATGGGGTCCCATGCATCTAACTCTATGCCTTGTGCCTGGGCCAGTTAATGTCTGGGCATTGTAGCTCAACCTACATCACACCCACATCTGTCATCTCATCCATCTGGGACATCTCACTGTCAGGACAGTTACGGAAGTTGTTTGTCAGGGAGTAACAGAAGTTTCTTGAACCAAGAGACAAAAGTGACATACCCCAGCACGTGTCTGTTAATTACTAACTGGTTGATCTGTGCTGAGGAGCCTCTGCTGGTGACACCTGCCTCACTGTCTTGGTGTCATCCACCACCGCCCACCTTTAGCATCTATGTCCCCAGTTCTGAGCACTGCCCTCTGTCTCTCTCACATGTCCCCTCTGAGCTTTGCTCACCACCCTGATCTTGCTGGACAAAACAAAGTTAAGCCCAAAACAGTACTGAACCCTCTGGTACAATGTAGAAACTCTGTGGGACCGTTTTATTTACTATAATCTCATTTAACTCATGAAGAGCTTAATGTGCCTGCAAGAGGAGTTCACATGCCTAAACAAGATAAGCAGCATTTGTATCAATGTTTCTGAAGTGGATAAAATGTAACAATGATAATAGTGCATTTATAACAAAAATAAATTTTCTTTTTATTTTTGTAATAGTAACAGGAGATGCTTTCAGATTCACCTCAGTGATTGTTGTCCCAAACTATCTTTTTAATTTTTTTAACCTTAAAATCCTCCATGTTCTGCATCTATAGAAAACTGTCTCTACTTGTGACAGGGTTTAGTTGGTTGGATCTAACTTTGAAGATGACCCTGTTCTGGACAAGATCATGGTGGTTTCCAGTGGGTCCTTGCAGTTACATAGCCTCTGTGGCCTCCAGATCTGATAGGTTTTCTCCAGAATTCTGACCCAAACCTATAGAGGTGGTTTCCATGTACAATAAAGGCAGCTTCTACTTCATGAAACAGCTGGAGGAAGGAGTTGATCCTTTATCTTCCCTCTCGCCACTGAGTGATTACTTCTCTCCCCAGGACCCTGTTACAGTTCCTACTTCTGCCTTAGAGGATTCATTTCCTTTTGAGAAGTGAGCTTTACCTACCTCAGCCTAGGGTATTTTTGGTCAAAGGTTAAAGGGAGGGGGTTACCATAATGAACACTTTTGGGGAAGGCATGATCTGTAATAAGAACACCTTGCATTCTTATTCCTCTTCTTTCACATTTACTTATGTAGCCATTGCATAGAATGCATAAACAACCTTTAGAGGCAGACTTGGCATCAGCCTTCCCCTTCCTTCCCTGAGTCCTACCTGTGTCACCCATTTTGCTATAGACCTTCATGACTGTTTGGTCCCCCTGTCCTGCTGGGCTGACCAGGCCTCATCAGGGATATCCGCTTCTCCCCATTACCTGATTGATGCAAACAGGTCGGGTGCCTCTTCCAGCTGCTGGATGCCTAAAACGAAGAAGATACTTCACCTTCCTGTGTCAACAAAGCCTTTCTTAAACATACAACTTCATAAATTTAAATATATAACCACATATACATACACGCATATAAGCATATGTGTGCACATATATATGTATTCAACTACATATATGTGAATGTGGCCACACATAGCATTTCCAATGTTTTTTTCCCTTGTAACCAATGACAGTACCCTTCTAATTGGAGGATATTTTTCTCCTTTCTGAGCAGATGTGTGCTGGTTCAGTCTTGCAGATGACATCCATTGCTTCTGAACATGTGTGTGGAAGACAGCCTTTTTAATCTTCTCCTGTAATCAACTCCCAGGAGCCCAGACTCTGAATCTGTGAGAGGTACAAGTACTGTACACTGAACTGATGCAGACACGGGACTCTGAAAAGCTGCCTGTATCTTGTCTGTGCCAATATATCTGTTATAAACACCGATGTGTGTGATAAGCTAAACAAGGTTCTCAGACAAAATCTGGCACTAGACAAAACAAAACATAGGGAAAGCCAGTTCTGTGAAACTTTACTGATCAGTGTTTTGAACTCCTCAATGAAAATTAGGAGCTATTTATCCAGCATATATTCCCTGCAATTTTTAATTACAGACATTGAAACTAATGGGTACAGTGCAAGACTGCAAGCATGGACACTGGCTATAAAACTGAATTTGCAGACATGTGCTTTTGCATGTTCAAATGTCCTTGAAAAATACAAATAAAACTGCTTAGCAGCACCAAGGCAAGTCAAACATTTTCCTCAGCTGGCAAGGTTCTCTTCTAAGAAATCTTTGTTCGCCAATAGGCAGTATTAATGACAAGGACTGGATCTGAAGGGAATTAATGTACAAAAACTGCATTAAAGTTACATCAGGTTAAAGTTACATCAGGGGGTACATTGTACAGTTTGATTTATTTTAGATCCATGAAAGCAAGGAAATTTATTGTCAAAGCTGTGTCTCAGCTGACACTCTCTATCTAACTCACACTGGACTGCTCCATCACTGAGAATTTGGGAATATGTAACTTCAGGCCCTTCCCTCAGTGTCTTATGGTGCTCGAGCCCAAACAAGTAACTGCCTTCACTAGTCTGAAAGGAGATCTGCCAGCCTTGCTGCAGCTCCATGTGTGGTTTCTGGTGCAAATGACTCAAGAAGCTAACATGTATTTCAGGAACTATGCACCACAGTTACATCTGCTGCATTATTTTTTTTCCCTTCAACTTTAAAAAACAGTTGGTGCCAGCTGAAGAACAGTGTGTCCTGGTTTGAGTGTTCATGACACAGTGAAAGACCTGAACCTCTGTGACCCCAGTGCCAGCAGAAGGGCTCAGCAGAGTGCCCTGCTTAGAACCCCTCATTCTGGGAAGCCACAGAGGAAATTGGTCAGCATCCAGGAAGTGCAGACTGGCCATGTAGATGCACCAGGACAAGGAGATTTGTGTGAAAGTTGTTGGTATAACAGCCATGCTGAATGAAGTTTTCTCTCTAAATACAAGAGGCTAAGAAGTTTAACTCCAAGGTAGGGACTAGTCCTGTGACAAAAAAATCAATAGCTCAATTTCCAAGGCCCATGGTAGTTCTGATGGGAGTAATGGAGACTTCAGAAACACTGTAGATACCACACGGAGGAGCACCTAGGTGCAGCATGCAAAGCAGTCTTTAGATGTCCATAGAACGTATGCTGCATCCTAGAGGTAAATCAGCTGTGGGAGAACCATGTGTAATGTTGGGTGTTAGGATACCTTGGTTATATTCTCAGTCTAGGGATTAGATTTGGGGTTGCGGATCATGTAATCAGGAATTTCAATATGGCATGCAGAGGGAATTGATTTAGATATGTGACTTTAGAGACCTGGGTTCTCTTCACTGGCAGAATAATGTAAAGTCTAGCTCAGTAACGACAGTGGTGCCTTGTGGAGATATTAGACATGCTCTTAGAAATTCTGTCTTCCAACCTTATGTTACTTTCCTTCGGTTATGGGGTGTCTTAAGCAGGGAAACGCTCTTCTCACATTTTGCTTTATCTGAAGCAGGCACAGGAAGAGGTATGACATTTGCCTATCCATGAAGTTAAGGACTTGCGCTGTAGGAGTTGAAATGTAAAATGTAGCCCACTGTCTTGAGATATGATCATAATTTTATGGATTTTAGACTCCCTTACGGCATTTGCATCACTCAGGCCTTGCATGGTGTGGTGCCTGTTTTAATGCAGCAAAGCCCACGTTCAGGCCTGTGAGGAGGTTTTAGAGGAACTGATTCTTTGCCTGGCTCACTGGTTTCTACAAAACAGCGTCAAGAAGATTTGTTGTGAGGTCTCATATTTCTGGTCATGTGCTTATGACTGAGCATCAGCTCTTATGTTCTTGCAGAGATGTGAAGTAAGAGCTGCTGGAAACAGGGGCAATCCCAATGCGAATGATGCTGGGAAGCAGTCCCAGGGAAAGGGCTCTTGAAGACCTCACACAGAGACCTCTTGTAGCAGCACTACTTAACTGTCAGCATCTAGATGAACAGATGGGCACAATCCCAGGGCAGCACAAGGCTGTTGCACCAGCTTCCCAAACCACACCACCTCTCGGCTTCATCATGCACCCCAATATCAGTATGCAGGTGAGATCGAGAGAGCAAGTCTGCCTTACTGAAGCAGGCTTGTTTGAGTCACTGTGTAACCCACACAGTTTGACTGACCCCAGGCTACTTTTCTATCAGCTCCAGATCTGCCATTTACCTTCTGCTGTATCTCAATCACTCCAAATTTATTACTGCACAGTACCGTGGACTACCATCATGTCTGGCTTCAATCAAAAGCCAGTAATAAGTGAATGGATGAACACACTCTATCTAGCTGTTGTGTCAGGCTGCTAAGGTATAAACTGACATTGAATTAAAGTTTCAATGGATAAAGGTAGTTGATAGCAAAATGCAAATGGTGAATGACCAGTGTTGAGGGAACATTTGCCCTTGTTCTAAGGTGCGTTAAGGACTGCTGTCAGGAGAAACTAGTTGTTTCCTGAATATCAGATTAAGGAAGACCTCTGAGCTTTGATCTTGCAGGTATGCAAAATAGGGGTAGTTTTCTTTCATTTCTCCAGCATCATCTCTTTTAAACTCACGCTAACTATTTTGGAAATTGGAAATAAAAGTTTTTACTTGAATTTTACACAAGTTGAGTTAGCATGACTTTTGCACAGCTGGTTAAAATCAAGCTATTACTCCTGCCAACAAATGTGACAAAACTAAAAGCAGATGAGGACACCTTAAAAGCGCTCCAGTGTTCTAAATGCATCTAGTAAGTGAAGGTAGTCCCTGTTGCCTTCTCTGCTTCTGACATGTGTTCCCATTACCTTCCTTGCATTAGATTTCACCATCAAATTGTTGAGAAGCATGTCAGACCAGCCTGCTGACTGTGTGGAGAGTGGATTAACAAAATGAAAATATTATATGGGTTTTCCTCTAAATGTGCTATCCTGGGTAAAAGGTGTCAGTCTTACACAGGTGCAGCTTGGTTGCATGAGTGGCCTAAGGATTTTTGGGGTAGCTAAAACCAAGGACCATGAAAGCACCCTGGCCACATCCAAAAGCAGAACCTTCAGAGCTCCCTGACTCCTAGAACTTTGCTCAGACCACCAAGTTAGAACATAATTTTTAAGTTTTCTAATTTAATGACAGGAAGAGTTTTTTAGTGAGCATCTGTGCTTGTATTTTAAAGATGTGGAAGATTTTTCTTGTGTAACATTCCTCTTAACTAGCATAAAATTTAGCAGAGGACCAGAACAAATCTCCTTCAGAAATATACACTGACATTTATTTATCTAGCAGACCATAGGTCAACTGTGTAAATACAGTAGATTATTCTTAAAATTCATATAATGCACTCAACAGACTGCAATGCTTAATTTTTACTAACGTTTGGTGCATGAATAAAAAAGATTCTAGGAACTAGTTCCAAGAATAAAAAATAAAGTCCTGGAAGTGACCAGTACCCCTCCTGTAACAGGGGTACAAGGCCTGTGTGGAAAGAGCCATCTCCACTAACAGACCTGAGCTTTCTCCATTAGCTTCTGTTCCATTTGTAGGAAAGTATTAGCTTTGGTTCCATTCATCAGTGCATTTTCAGTAGAGTCCATCGGTGGCTGCTTCCATCCAAACTAATTTCATTTTCATTTTTCGTTTCTATACACAATGATTGTTATAACAGTCCCTGAACACCTTTTTTCTTCAAGCCCTACCCTAAAGTTTCAATCAGAATGTAATTGCTCAGTGAGAGAAGACCCTCTCCAGAGACTCCTCCCAGCTCCAAACAGGGAGTGCAAATTGAGCATGCTCAGCTCAGCCCAAAGTACTGAATTCCCTAAGTTTTAGGTCCCACACTTTATAGAAACATGAGAAATCATCACTGTGTGCTTTTCTGCCTCTTTGTATTTAGGTCTAAATTGGCTCCCACCAAAGTCATGATGATTTAGAAGTTAATTTCAGTGGGATCCTTCCTGAAACTTTCCTGATCATTGCTAGGACAAGATGCATAAATACTGCAGGGAAGTCCTCTACAACAGTCATGAAGATATAAAGAGAGGGGAGAGGGAGAGGGAGGGAGACGGAGATGGAGATGGAGACGGAGACAGAGAGGGGAGAGCCCTTGGGACACTTTGCTCCAGGTCCGAGACATTCTCATGTGCTCCATATAGCTCTCCAGAATTTGTTTGTTTTGATGTGACCCTGGACACCTGTGCAAGCAGTACCGCCACCAACACCCTTCGCATACACATCATTTTGATTCAGGAATTCATGTACACCAATTGCTAACAGCCTCTTACAGTGGGGAAGTGTGGAAAGAAAATGAAACCTTGAGCCAATTCTTTGCTCACTGAAGGCATTCAGTGTCTGCCACACAAAATGGCATTTCATATAGATGTTAACTAAAATGCATTCCTTTGTCAGCTGTGTTGTTGCAAATACTGTTCAGGGAACTGTAATGGTCTCTATAGGCTCTCAAAACTTCTCAGCCACCTCAGAAATCACATAGGGTAGAAAGGTGAGACATGATTTTGCCTTCATTTCTTCCATATTTCTTCTGTGGTTCTTGAAACCACCTCATTGCTGTTCTCTGTCAATGCTGTGATGTTAATCTCTGATCCTGGCACACCTAGCCAGTACGTATATTTATGTGTATGGGTATATGTATATGTTTTGTATTTATATAATATATTTAAATTTAATTTTATTTCTAAATAAGATGATTTAAGATAAGTTAATTTGAATTTTCTGATTTTTTTTTTTTTTTGCTAGGCATGTGCTAGCTAGTCAAAGAACATAAAAACCCGAACACCCCCCCCCCC
>NW_020799142.1:14691445-14718118 GCF_003259725.1 Athene cunicularia | reverse complement strand
CCCCCCATATTTTAAACACAGAGGAAAAAAATACTAAAACCAAATGAGAAATCAGCATTTTGTCAGAACTTAAATGCTTGCTAATAAACTGGACGTTTTTTCCTGTAGCCCAAGTAACTCATTACTATTTTTCAAGTTACTGGATTCACTCTGTGATAAATATGCTTATTTTCCATATTTAAATGTGTTATTGCAAAAAAGAAATTTCTGTAATTTAACTGGTAAATGCCAGATGCCAGAGTAGAGAATTTAAGGTTGCATTTCTTTGGTCATGTATATAGCTTTTAGACAGTCATTTCAAAGTTTTCTTGGCAAGAAATGGAATTTTCTAATGCATGCTCATTATTTCAGAGTTGGTGCAATATGTGTACCCTGATGACTTAGATGTTTTGGAGTATCCCATCCAAGAATAAATTCAGGAACTTTTTATCGTCACAGATTTCCTTAGGGTATTATAGGCATTGAGCTTCTATTTACTCTGTGCAGCATGTGAAGGGATTTGTATAAAGTTTGTACAAATAGAGACATTTTAAAAACACTGTGTAAAATAGGTTCATATTAGCAGCTATTAATGAACTATGAAGCCAACAATTGAAGTGTATGTACAAGATTAAGAATGGAAATGGATATGAGTCATAAGCTCTTCTGATGTGGAGAAGGGCAGCAATCATTTATATGAGACACCTCTTGTGTGGATCAAAAAAATTCCCATTAGCTTTAATTTGGTGCTGACCCAACTGACTTCAATATGTTTTGTTTTCCCTTGATTCTGCGGTTTAACTAATTCTACTTCCATTCTATTGTAAGATAATTTTAAAAAAAACCCACTCAAATTATTTCTCTGCCACAGCAGTGCAATGCCATTGATGCAAACCTTCAGAGCTGAAAGGAAAATGGGGCCCATTAACTTAATATTTAAATGGTTTTCAAAGTTTTATTAGACATTTTGAAGTTTTTGCTGTACTTAGCCGGGAAGGTTTTATAATGAAGCACAGAACATACTAAAATGCCTTTCAATAACAACTGTATTGACTCATCCTTTCAAAATAAAATTTTCTATCTATCTGGTATGGCATGAAAAATGTTATTCTACATAATAGATATTAGTTTTCATCCACATTTCCTGCATGAAAGTCAGACTTTTGGAGCAGTATCCTCATTTCTTTCTGTGCATTTTTAATATGGTTTTAATATGGTTTCTTTTACCAGCCAGGACATAAAAGAACTCCTTGTCAGAAGATGCTTTTATTTTGCTTTTTAAAGTGTAGCATAGTAGTTATGCACTTTCTGCTTCTTATCATCCAGTGAGAGCCTGTCCCAATTACCAGTAGTTTTACTGTTGAGTTTGTTGGGTGCAGGACCTTTGGTGGGCAGTACTGCATATATAATTGATTGCTGCCGCATTTCAGTTTTGCCCTCACTAAGGAAGCTTTTCAGGAGGAGGCCGCAATGTGGGAGAGGTGTTACACACCATGGAGCTGCAGAGGCAGGCTGATACTACCCATGATCCCAAAACTAGGCATTGCCATCCAAGCATTCGCTTTCCCATAGGCATGGGCATGACTGCAACCGCAGCAGAGCTGCATACGCTCTAGGAAAGGTCCTCACTGCAGAGTTGCTCTGCCAAAACTACATAGCAGCCAATGGTGGATTGCTGGGCAGCCATGCTGCTGGAGGAGGCTGTGCCCTTTCCAGACAGTGTGTATGGCTGGATGATGCTCAGAAGTCAAGCCAAATGGACGAAAAAAATTAGAAGTATAAGGACAGGCAGAGGTATTTTCAGACTGAACCATGAGAGAAGATGCAAAGAAAATGAGCAGAGGAATGAGACCTTATTTCAGCTGCAGCCTCAGCTAGCCAGTCTGTTGGAACAAGGCTTTTCCTGAGCTGCTGCAATACAGGATCAGGCTGTCTGGGTTGAACACACTGGTTTTCACATTTTCAACCAATACATTAACAGCAGTGGCATGACACAAGAAAGCTTGCAGCCACGTGCTGCATTATGCAGTGAAAATTCAGTGACAATGGGAACCTAATTCTTGAGTTTTGTTGAGTGGGCAGGGGGGGGGCCTGGTGACACAGAAAGAAGTAATGCTCCAGCACCCTACAGCCAGCTTTCTGGCCAGACCTGGGGCAGAGTGCATGATGCTATGACCCTGAAGGCAGCTGCAAAGCTATTAACTTCTGAATTAAAATGGTGGGCAGCACCTTCTGGAGGAGACAGAAGGTTATGGAGTTTGAGATGGGAGGAGGAGAAAGATAGGAAGAAAAATAGAGAGAGATTAGAGAGGAGACACTAAAAGAGATCTGCAGAGCAGCAAAAAGGACCCTATTCCTTAAAAAAAAATATAGTGGTGGCTGAAAGAGACATAGGTCATGTAATTTTCCCAGAAACATTATAATTATACTCAGAAACTGCTACATGAAAGCTTATGGAGACCAACTGTGGATCTGGTGAGTGCTGTAGCTTATCAGAGTCAGCCCCAAGCAAGGGTGAAGTATCAACCACACTTAGGTACTTGGACATATGTCCACAACATGGAAGAAAAGGTCTTTTTATCTCAGATTCCTCTTCAGGCCAGAAAACTTCATTTGAAATTACCTTTGGCAGCAAACGCAGAGGCAGTTTAACATGGCATTGGTTAACCATGACATCTTTCCTTCATCTTGCAGCCTCTCCAGGCTGACACACAGAAACAGGAAAGAAATTCAGGGAGCATGTTTCTGAGAGATGTTCTGGAGCCTTCCTTTTCCTTTGTTATATAATCCCTAAGTGACGTGTTTCATTATTTTCAGCTATAAATTCTCGAGATAGATTCTATGAGAAATCTGCATAATCAGAGGACACATTTCCTTTTCCCCCCTTCAATGTTAGGAAAAAAAAAACCACCAAACAAACCAACCCAGAAACTGTTTCACTGTTTCACTGTGGAGAAACAGACACAATGAAGTACTTTTACAGCATTTTCTTAAACTGTTAAATTATTAACAAGAACAGAAATTGGAAAGTGGCACCTTTAAAAAAAAAAAAAAAAGCTTTTGTGTGTTAAAATAGAAAGAACTATAATTTTCAGAGCTGTGTACAGTACAGTATGTACAGAAAAAGTAATAGTTGTCTCCATTAATTTTTAAATCATTCTCCTTCCTTAGTCAAGGTGCTATTTTTCAGGCTGTATCCTTTGTATGGAAGCTATAATGTTGCCTGCTGTGCAAAAGAAAGAGGTGAGAAGAGAGAGAAATAAAGTCAGTAGGGGCCAAATCATGCTCCCACAAAATGAATGGATGTTTGTTCCTTTGTCTCCAATGGAAGAAAAACACTGAAACACAAAACCTCATAATTCTACCTTCTGTAAATGTAGAGAAAATCAAGCATGACACATGGTTTGGGGATGAAATGATGTTTGCTCATATGTTCATATTCATGTAATGAATTTTCTTTCATTTAAAAAGAGTATTTCAAAACTGTAGATAGTAATCTTCTGATCATTTCCCCTTCTGTCTTTAACACTATAGCCTGATCAAAAGAGAACTGACATAGCAAGTTCTGGGCAAAACCTAAAGTTCCTGAATTCAAGCTCTTTGGAGTGATATAAGTGATAAAAAAATATGTTTTACCAATAAGACAGATTCTGTATATAAATATTTTGTTTAGTTGCACTTAAATTTCTTTAACTGCTAATGCTAAACCTTTAAGAATCTAGTTCTCAACAGGAAAAAAAAAAAAAAAAAAAAAAAAAAGTATGTTACTTTTCCAGGTTTTTTTATCAAAAATACTAAGGATTGAAAAGAACACATATAAATATATTTGTAAAATAGGAGACAACAGGAATCTTTTAGCTGACTCTGGTGGCCTTTGTAGCAAGTAGTAGACTAAGAAAAAGCAGTATCAACCCCTAGAAAACTCCTCTGCCACACATATCTTTAAATATACGAGTCATATCAGTGGCTTCAATTGGATCAGTCTTATGCCCGAAGCTCAGCTGGATGTGACGGTGTCACAGCTTCTCCTGCCTAGAGTTGCTGTAGAGGCACGGTTGTGGTGAGGGCCACCCAGTGCAGCCCTCTCCCAGACCAAGGCCTCACCAGCTGGGCTTAGGTCTCTGCAAAAGCACCATACACACACACCTCATGCCAGGGTTTTAATCCAAGCAAGTTAGAGAGAGACTACTGAGTCAAACAGCTTTGATGCTATAGCTAAAACCTGTCAACAAAAGAAATTGGCCCAGTTACGTTTAAAAACCATCAATTCTCCAGCAGAAATTTCAGCAGCTGGTAGTGAAACTCAGTGATTAGAAAGAATCAGGTAAAGTTAAAATAAATGATTATAATTACATTATATCAACCAAAAATGAAATGATCAAATTTTGCAACTCAGTTGCAAAATCCAGGCAAAAGTGGTGACCCACATTTGCAAACACCTCTGTAAACTGGAGTAATTATTTTTTTCCCCTCAATTAGCATTCTCCACGTAAGCAGACTCAAAGGTTATTTGAATAACCTACATAAGCCAGGCAAACCTGAGATAGGTAAGGTCACAAAATACATGTGCAAATAACAGCAGTAGCAGAAAAATACTGATTGGCACCACTGGCATTCAAGTGGCTCTTTGGTTTTAAATTAGAGAGAGGTGCAAAATTTAAATTGGTTAACCACGAATGCCTTTGATCATCGAGTGAGCGTCCTACACAAGAGGAATATTTAGAGCTGTGTCTCACATACGGCTCCTTAGCAGCCATCCCTCAGAGAGAGGGAATCTCCCCCATGCTTGAAGAAAAAGCATAGTCTGCATAGGTTTTGAAAAGCTTGTTTGAATGTAGATCATAATTTAATTCTGCTTTGTTATTCCTAAATGCATTTGGAAACACTATTATTTTTCTATATGTATCAGGCAACAAGTCCTATAATTCTACGAAAAATCTCTTGCAAGTATAGAGGGAGAGCTGAATATCTTGAAGGATCCATAAATATTCTACGGATAGCCAAGTAATCAGCCTTTAAATGAAGGTGCTTGTCAGATCAGAACAGTCAGAGCTGATTAAACCTTGTTTGGTTTATTGACATTGTCTAGCATTCCACAGATTAAAGCAGAAACTAGTTTAATAGGACATGAGAGCAAGATCTGACACTTTTTTATTTTTTAACTGATAAAACTGCATGTTTGCAAACAGAGTATGATTAACCAGACCCGACTGGATTTGACAAACATAATGGTATTTCAGGATTTTTAACAAGGTTCTCAGGGCTTTCAATGTATTTTTGATGGTCACTTATCTGTGGTGAAGTTCCACTGGAGGTGATGACAATGTTCTTCTAGGGCAGGTGTTTGCCCCTAATCTGCTAGTAATCTGAACCAAACATAACTACCAATGAAGTCAGTGGTGGATATCAGTGTATATATCTAAATTAGCTTCAGAATGACAGACCTTATAAACACAACAGCAATCATAAACATCAACAAGCTTTATTCGGGAGCAGAATACATTTGACAGGATCGCCTTAATGTCAGGCAGGAGTTCCCCGGGGGTGGCAGCGTCTTCTTCACAGCCTCAATTTTTTCCTCTCAGAATGACCCAACTCTGCATGTGCATATGCATCTCTCCAGGAATGTCTGGGACAAACACCACTCATGAAGGAAGATAGAAAGTTACTGAGCAGAGAACAGACAAACATTTAAAGAAAATCGAGTAATGCAACAATCTGGAAATAAATCCCCCAAAGTTTGAACAAGTGTCATACCCTTCATCTGAGTTATGAGTCATAGTTCCTTGTCCACGGCACCAAGTTATTTAAGAAGCCTGTTCCACCAAATACTTGTATCTGAACCCATTCTAGACAGTTTAATGGGCTATATGTGGGAGACATATCTTATCTCCAGATTACAGACTGAATTCAACCCAGGTCAACTACTAACAGAATCTGAAAACACACTGAGAACATAAGGTAGCATAGGCTATACGAAACAGAAGATGCTCATAATTTAACAGCAGTGTTGTGATTGGTCTAAAGATGGAAATGAACACTTTTGAAGGGAGAAGTAGTATCTTCTCTTAAGTAAGTTAATAGAGTTGGATAAGGTGGATAAATTTTAGGGCTTACTGGTCCTTCAGTTGGCCTGAACTAAGTAACAAATTTTGAAGTAACAAATTCCAAGCCAAAACAGGTCAAAGAGGTAATGATTCAGTCTGAAAGAGACACTGGTCTAAGGTTCATTAAATCATCCTCATCCCCCATCCTCTCCTAAACATTCTCTGCTCTACAGATGAAAAAAAAAGTATTTAATTCTCTGCTCTTAGGACCACCGTGTCTCTCTTCTCCAGCAAACACCCAGCTTCACATTTTCACTCAGTACCTTTTTCTGTTTTATCCATCCCTAAACCTCTGCTCATGTCCAGCAGATTGCTCTTCCTGGGTGAAAGAAGGGTGGAGAAGACAACGCTGACCATCCTGTTGGTTATTTTCACAAAGCCTCTAGAGACATCATGTCTGAGGCCTTTTCCCTCCAGCCAAGTGATGTGGAAAATGGCCATTGAGTAGGTAAATTGAGGAGAGAGACAGATACACCCAGAGCAGGCCCTCAGATCACACAAGACAGTCATTGGGAAACTTTGCTTAAAAAATGCAATATTTGATTTTTTTTTTAACCAAGTACTTTGTATGTAGCTTCTGTAGTATTCATGGTAATTATTGTAGCAGAGCTAAAGCTTCTGCATTCACTATCTTCTTGAAGAACTGGAGTTTACCTCTCCCTTATTTTTACACTGCTCTCATATATGTAATAACTAATAACAAGCAGTGCTACATAAGCCTCTGACTAAGCATGTCAAAGACTTTATGGCTGTGTTTTGGACTTTTCTTAAATGACATTTACTGAGATTACACTGAACTGATTTAAGTGGTGTAAACCTCTCCACAGGCACTGCACCTTGTACCACATGCTCCCATTTAGGCTAGAAATAAAATGGAATTAGAATATAATCTCACAAACCTGCATGCTGCTTGTTACTCCTCTGCAGTGTAAGGACTACGTCCCTAAGCTGAAGTAGATGCTGAACTGAAACAAGTGCCTCCTTACAGAGAGATACTCCACCAGCTGAACCATCATGTTTTAAAGATGTTACTGATGTTGTTATAAAGTTGTAGGTGGACAAGACTTGATGCACACATTGGCAAAATATGAACTGTTAAGGTTCAGAAGTTCTCCACATATGCCAAGTCCAGCTAGTAGTATTTAAATGTATTCTTGCTGGGTGTTGAGTGACAGCTTTGTGAATTGAATAGTCCTTTAGTGTTCCCGTTCTCAGAAGCTGTATGTGGGACTGCATTATTCTGTAATGCTACGTTGTTTTTAATTTGTTGCTCCTTCTGTGCCCTGAGGCAACTGGGAGATCCCTGCATTGGGCTTTTTTTGCCACTCAAAAACCTCGAGGACTTATGTTCTGCCTTGTCTCCTAAGCAGCTTCCAGTCACCTGGCTGCCTCAGCTGGGACTTCTGCAAAGCCTGGCCCATTGTTTCCCTGTACCACGGAGCTACATACCCTCTCGGAGACTAGCAGGCCCTTCTCCCCCATCTCATTGTTTCAGGGAAGTTGCAAGTGGCTCAGTGAACATCCAGAAGGAACTGTCACACAAGCCCAGTCTGCAAAACAGAAGGAAGGAGTCATGCCTGAAGTCCAGCTGCCCACTACATGGGCTATTTGGTGGGATTTGAAAGGAAGCTAGCTGTTGTCTCAAGGAAAAAGATACCAGAGCAACTTCTTTGTCCTTGGTCCATGCTACTTTTGGAGATTTGAGGCATATCTGTAAAGTTTTTGTTCAGCTGGAGAGGCTGGGTATAGATCAACAGAGTGCTATGGTACAGACTTCCATTTATTATGGTATAGAAGGATATGGACAGGTGGAGGATCCCAGATATATTTTCAGGACATGACTCTCACCATATTCTGAGTGTTGCTGGAGCATTTGAAGCCCAAATTCAAATATTACTTGGGAGCAAACAATTCTGTATTTGCTCTTCCCTGACAGGAACCAAATATATGGCAGGGCTGGATGGATAGAGATATAGTGTTATGGTTCTCATGGAAACCAGGTGAAAAAATAGCATAGAAGATAGCTGAAGGGGACACTGAAAGAAGATGAATAATAGTGACAGGTAGATGCTAATTACCAATCAAAATTTAATTGAGATAAACAGGAGCTTTTCCACAGCAGTTACTAGGAATGAGTCAGGAAAAGTATGAAGATCAACCAGTATGCACAACATCTTTTCCGACAGAAGCAAAGAGAGGCAGTGTTGGTGTAGAAGGTGCAGACAGCAAAACCAGAAGAGGGTGAATAGTCAGGCAAGATGAGAAGACCAGAAGAGGGGAAGTAAGCTGTCACACCGAAGAGGTCTGGGTACAGAAAGTCATCTGTAGAGAATATGGGTGACTAAATACAAAAAGACAGAGTAGCTGGAGAGATCAGGACACAAATAACACATGCAGAGACATGAATGAAGCTGGGCAGTGCAGAAAGATTTGATACAGCAATGAGCAAACCAGCTTAGGCCACTAAAGTCTTTGGACCCTCATATGATATCTGAAACTCACCTGGGACAATGCTTCCCTTAATGATTAGTCAGGGTAAGGAACCCCTAACACTCTCTTTAAGATTTACATCCCCTCAGCACTTAGCACTAGTGAGAAATATATGGTAAACAGCACTGAGTGAAGGAGGTCTCAGAGTGAACTCTAGAGCCTCTTGCAAGCTGGAAAGAGTGAGGCATACAGCAGGTCAGATGCTTCTTGAATAAACCTACATACATGTAAGCAAATCAGACCCCTAGGCATGGTCTTGGGTATGAAGAGGTGGACTGGCAGTGCATTTGGCAAGGCAGGAACAAAAGATGGGCCTTGAAGGCAACTCTAAGTGGACACTTTTCAGAAGAAGCCTATACGCCTTGCTTTAAGTAAGAAGCTTACCAGTACTCCTGAGAAGGGATGGGACTGTGGTTAAAGCTACCACTGTATTAAAACTTATGCCTAGGTTGGGTTCCTATTTTTTTACCTTCCAGCCCTTCACAATCCCTCAAAGTTTATTTCAGATCTACCCAAAAGCAGATCTTCTCAGAGACAGACTGCTCACTCTTTCTCCAAGAGAAAAGGTCTGTTGGTAAGGTTAAGCCACAGAGGACTGGAAGTGCCTTTGTCAGTATAACTCCATTCATCAGAAAAATAATTGATTTCATCAGGCCTTGTGAAGGTCTAACCACCTCTAAGCCACAGCTTTTTCTGCAATAACAATGTCATTTCAAGAAATCACCTCTCTAACCTGCTCTGTGATACCAGCCAGTGTCTAGGGACAACTGAGGCTTGTGCAATATGTTTACCATGATTCTGACTTCCCTCAGAGGGAGAAAAATAAAGAGGATGGCTGTGTCCACATCTCCCTGGATATGTCTGTATCAGCTGTGGCAGTCTGTGAGTCTGTCCAGGCTTGCAGGCAGGAAAGAAGAAAGCGGGGACTGTGGGACTCCGCATAAGTACACCATATAAATGGGAAGAGCAGATATCTGACATCCCTCTTTCTGTTCATTTATATGCAGGCAAAGCTAACCACAATCTGTCCCCAAGTTATACAATATTACTAAGGCAAAAGTAAATGGCATTTCTTGGCCAATGTAATTAGATTTCAGCAGCCTCAGCCCACAGGACAGTACTGTCCTCTGCAGAAGATGAAATCCAATAACTGGAAGCAACAAACAACACTGGAAAAGTCTTGCTTGAAATAATATATATTAATACAGTAGCATAATAAATAATAAATACCGTTAATACCACTGTAAATAATGTATCTTGCTAGATTTGTGTAATAAAAAATACATAAATATGTAATAATCTTTTAAAATAATATAGAATTAACAATTGTGAAGTGAACTTAACCTATTAACATGCTTCAGGAGAAGTAGTCTTCAACTTATTTAGTCTGAATCACTGCAGAACTGTAATAGCTTAGCTGAGAATAACACCAGCAGCACCACACAAGGAAGCAAGGAGAGCTGCCTGTTGCCTCACAACATAAATAGTAATGCACTTCTCAATTTTACGTTCAGAGCAAAAGGTCAGTTGATCTACTGGGTGTGCCATGTTTTTCTGTTTAAAAAAGTTAATTACTGCTGACTCAAGGCTTTGAGCAAGTTGTTTTCCAACAACTAAGATGAAATAAAGCAACACAGGCAACCAGCAGATTTAAGAGCATATGAGGATCATTCCTGTGGTAGAGCAACACAGAAATACTCTGGGCTCCCGCAGAGTCATGTTTTGGCTCCATTCCCAGAGTCCTCATAACACTTTTTATCTCCAGGCACCTTACAAACTTGGGCCAATTAAAATCCTTACAGTCCATTTGGGGTCAGCCTACTTTACTGGCTATGGTTTCCAGAGGTAGAAACCAGTACAGAGATTTTTGGGGCAGCTTGCTAAAGATTTCCACTCTGCTTTAGAGTGTGTTAGTACAGACTAGTTAGTGATGCCATCATATCTGTGACCAGACTTTCTGAAGATCAGCATCAAAATGTTTTGTACTTTTCGGGAAGTTGTGCCACACATTTCAGGGCTCAGTGACAGGGGAGCACAATGAATGATTCATTCAAAACCACATTGAAACATTGGTTACTAGAAGAAAGTATTTACACAACTCAAAGCAACCATAGGTAGCATTCAAAACTGACCTATGAATTTTAAAAGGCCTTTGGGCTCTAAAAATTGCAGGTGTGTACCTGGCAGTATTTTCAAACAGGTAAACTGGGGAAGTAGCTAATTCCTATCCCTCAGGCACAGCTGTTAATTGTGGAAAATACCCGTGAGAAGCTCAGCAGCTAACCTGAAAATACCACTTGTCATCAAAGGCCATGTCTAAATCACGTGCTACTCTCTTTTAAGAGCAGTGGAGCCTGCAACTTCCAGCTCCCCTAAGTAACAAATGGAATTAAAATCTCCAGCATTGCTTCAAGATGTTTATTTTGCAGCCATGGAAAGAAGCAATGTCCTTTACAAAACTGTGCAGGCAGTAATAAGATGACTTCAGAACTTGTTCACTAAAACCCTTAATGCTAGAACCAGCGAGCACTAGACAGAGATCTGTTTAAAGCGGGTGAAAGAAAATATTTCTCTACACTGTTGGCAGTGGGATTTGTTGCTACAAGAGGTGACAGAGTGCTGATGGGCTCCATGTGGGGTTGGGCAAATTAGTGGACAGCAGATACTTAATGAGCTTCTACAAGAGCTGTGCAGGGAGGTACCCTCTGGTGTCCCTATCACCACAGCTCTGGCTGCTGGGGTAGTGCGTGGAAACATGCACACAGATAGAGGTGCTGGCCAGGCAGGTCATGGCCAGGCTCACAAGCTCTCCCAGATTCTGTGTTTACACTACAAAAGACAAAATATGGGGAGGGCTGAATTAACTCTTGGGCCCAGAGGGACATTTCTTATGGTGCAAGAGACATTCATGGTGCAAGAGACATCAGGTGAGGAAGCACCAGAATATCCACCTGCAAGAAGAAAGCAGCTATGGCTAAATACATGTCATATAGCCCCTCATTCAGTCAGACTGACAGCATCTGATGCTGAAATTCGGATCAGGAATGTAGCAGACCTGGAGAGAACTGCAGTGTCAGAAGGCAAGCCTTGCTGGCTGGAGAGGGAGTGTGACCCTCCAGGGATGGTGCAAGCCCTTGTGCCAACACCAGCTGCCAGGGCAGCTCACATTGGGCCCATCAGGCCTCACCACAAAGCACGCTCTCCACTTCCAGCCCACACTCCTGAATCTGAGCAGAAAGGGCAGTGCTGCTCTGCTCTATGAGAGGATGCACTTCACCTTACTCATGAGGAGCTTGGCTAGTCCAGATGCAGTCAGGGTTTCATCTGAAGGGACCCAGGCTTAAACTCTCCCCACTGAAAACTAGGTCTGACTTCTGTGAGCTGAAAAGCTTCTATTTGGCTAGAATGGGGCCAGCTGTGGTTTTGCTTTAATTAGCTTTGACTGCCTGGCATCAGTCAGTGAGTTACCAAATTAAGAGTGTTACTCAGATTTCTTTGCTTTGACTATAGGCTACATTCTATTAAGTGAGTTCTTATTCCATATGAGGCAAGACCAGGCCTCTAATGCCAAGGTTCAGTGACAATTACATAGTGTGTCAAGGATGTCCCATCTGAGGAAATCTGTGATCCACAGATGGTTTTTTTGGAAGCTTCTCTTAGGTATGATTCAGACAGCCACTCCTGCAGGGCAACAAAATGGTGTTTCTCCTTTTGTAAATATTTTAAGTAAGATTTGAGATTGATGAGTCTCTCACTGATGCATTTTGCAATTCCTTTCTAGTCACTTACCATTTCATCAGCTCCAGAAAGCAGGAAAAAAACCCAATTAATTTGTCCTCTTCTTTCTAGTGTCTGAAGCAGCACAGCATCTTGGAAACTTGCAGCAAGCAGGGCAAGGCTCAGTGTGGTCACTTGTGTTGCTGTCTCAGTAGGCACCCACCTTCTCACCACAACCCCAAATATTTTGATAGCACAGAGATAAATTGTCTTCTGGGAAGACTTCTTTAGAAAAAGCCATCAGGCAGAAACCTGGTGGTGGCTTGAAGGGCTAAGTGCCATGGTATGACATTCATTGAAGGCTGGCATGGCATCTGGGGCACCACTCAGAGACAGTGACAGGAGTCACAGCAAAAGGCAAACAGCCCTGAAGAGGATGTACCTCTGGAGGCCAAGAGAGCTTGTGGAGTTCCGGAAGAAGCAACAGGGAGAGAAGACCCTTCAATCAAAAATCTCTCCAATGTGATCTTGAGAGAAGGGAAAGAGGCATGGAGTTTTTCAGAGAGATGCCAGAAGTGTTGAAGAACCTTGAGAAATTCAAACCAGCTCCACCTGAATCAGCTTTGTTAAGTTTGGTAAATATTCCCAAGGGAAACAGTCAGAGTTGCTGATTCCCAGCCAGCTCCAGCTCTTCTCTATATCAGATCCTATGCACCATGAAGGAGGTCAAATGGGAATTTGTATGGTTGTTGTAAGTAAACACATACTGTACCTGGCTTTATTCCACACCCTGCCTCCAAAGAGTGTGATCACTGATAGTGTCCCCATGAAAAGCAGGGGCTGTGGCCCTGCGCTGCTGGTGGGGTTTGTTGCAGCTGAACACTGAAGACACAGGCATGTTGTAGCCATCATGCCTCAACAGGTATAATCATGACTTCCCTGAGGGTTAGCACACAGTGCAGGAAATGTGCAGGACTCCTGCTTTTCAGGCTTTCAGATTTCAGCAATAAATTAACACAGCTGCTGAAGGTCAGCCCTAGCCTTCTGAAGTCAGTGAGAGCTTTGACACTGAATGAACTGGGCTGAGATATCACCTAATGAATACAGATGTTTTGCAATGTAAATCAATCCTCTTTTTTTTTATGAAATGAAGACTTCTGAGTGTATTTTGAAAGGGAATCATCTTTGCAGGGAGAAGGCAAGAAAGGAGGGAAAAGAAAACCTTGACACTTGTTTCAATTAGGTCTCTGTGCAAATTTATAATTAATTTTTAAGACCTCCATAGCGAATAACTCACAAAGTTGTGAAACACCTTGGGAGATATATTAAGTTCTAGTTCTAATTTTTCCTTTCAGTGATGATTGATCTTTCTGGGTTTTTTAGCTCTCTTCCACTGGGTTTGTAAAAACTTGGGAGCAAAAACATTATGGTATTGTTCTTGCACTGCAGTTTTGCTCCTTTGTTAACTTTGGACTAAATCCTTCAGTGTTGCAAAATTATTGAACTTGGTTTTGCTTAGATCTCTAATTCCTGTAGCTCCTCTGTTACCATGTGGCAGGGCACCCTATAGGCACAATAAATAAATAATACAACACTGAGAGCTGTAACAAATCACAAAATACATTATTAAAAAATTAAGAAATAAATATCTCCCTCTTACTTAAATAGAGATTGATTTTATAACGTGGAATGCTGAGGAGATCTGCTAGAAGTATATGTGAACCTGGGGACATGTAGAATACACTGATGGGCGATTTGCTCCCTGGATTAGAAAAATACACCACCACCACCACCACCACCACCCCCCAAGTGAATGGATGTATTTGTCAAATGGAAACTGAGCCCTGCTGTTTTTTCACAGCCCAGGTAGGATGTAATGCTTGCTTCAGCCCCTTCAGTAGGATCCTATGCTTGTGCAGTGAAAACCCCAAAAAGACACGAGCTGGCACCTAAAGCTTAATTGTTATATCTTAAAATGCACAGCAGAATCCAAGAAGAGGTTTTGGAAATGAGGAGTAGGAAATGCCCTCCCTGTGTTACTGAGACTCAAACCTTAGGATAAAGTCCCCAGATGGGATGCTGACTTGCCTGGTGTGCTATGGTCTTGGTGTTGGTCCCTGACCCCACTGCTTCACTTCATCCCTGGCAAAGGTTTGATCACTGCAGGGCACAAGGAGGAGCAAGTGAACCTTGTGGAGCAAGGTGGTGGGAACCTGGAGCACTGTTGAATGGCCAAAACGTCTTTCTTGTTTCTCAATGGAAGGAGGGAACGATATGCTCAGTGCCTCATTAAATGGCTTGCCACTGGAGTCCAACCCTAATTTTACTAAAGATGCCCTTTTCTCCTTGCCTCAGGCACCTTTTTGCCCTTCCCCATAAGCAGGAGGACAAGAGGCATGCAGAGGAGGTAGCAATTCACTTCTGCGCAGTGCAAGGACCTGCAACAGGTCCCCAGCATGGCGCTACTCACCGTGCACATGCTTGTCCTGGTGTACCTCATCCTTGCTGTGCACTTGCAGAACCATGAGAAATCATTTTGAGTACAGCTGCTTTCCATAGATGAATTTTAAGAAGTAACACTAATACCTTACTCTTATACCTTACTCTTCTGTCAGAAGACCTGCTTTTTATGACATTTTACCCACCCATTATCTCTGACTCCTTCCAGTTCTGAAACCTTCAAGGAGGATTTCCAGCCTCCCTGGATAACCTGCTCCTGCATTGAACTCTTCACCTAGTAAAGAAATTTTCCTAATGTCCACTCTGACCTTCCCAAGGTGTGGTTTGCATCCATTGCCCCTTTCTGTATCATTTTCCACTTCTACGAAGATTTTGGCTCTGTCATCTCTTCAAGTCCCCTTTGGGTTGTTGTAGGTGATCACCCCTTTTCCCCTTTTCATGTGACTCAACATCAGCTCCTCAAGCCACTCCTTGGTGGTCATGTCCACCCTGGTAGTCTTTCCCTGGACTACATTTCCAAATCCCTTCTTAGCTGGACTCTATCCTGGGTGACATCTCATCAGTGCTGAGTAGAGGGGAATAAAAGTGTCCCTTGATCAAAAGCCTGCTTCTTCTAACGCAGCTCAGTGGGCACCTGGCCTTGTTCACAGTGTGTGTGCCTGGCTGCCTCAGCCTGCAGCATTCTGCAAGTCCTGGGCCCTCTTCAGCAGGGTGGTGACCCAGCCTGTCACTCCCCAGATGTGCCAAGGTTCCAGTGTCCTGCCCTGCAGCCAAACCCTGCGTTTCTCCTGGCTCGGCCTCATGGGGCAACTGATGACTTGAACCTCTGTTATCTTCTGGATTGACACCCTCAGGTGCCAGAACCTCAAGGTACTTCTGGACTAAAGTGCTGCCACTCTCTGTGTACATCACTCTTCCTCATTTAGTGTCATCTGCAAATTTGCTGGGAGGTGAGCTTTCTGTGTCACCATCTAGGACACTGATGAATGTATGGAACAGCTTCAGCTTGATATCACAGAAACTAGACCCTTCTCATGCCTGGGCTTCAAGAGGCCAAATTTCACCCTGTTACACACATCAGAGGCTGCAGAACAGCAGCACAGCTTCACCATCCCCACCAGGGCTGTGCTCGGTTTTAGCAAACACAGCATTCTATTTTCCAGTTCCGCTCCTGCTTCTATTCATCTCTCACCCTCTGCATGGTCTTTTTTGTAGTGAGTCAAAGTTGGGCTTTGCATCCAGCCTTATCAAGTTTTCTGCTGCCATGGAGAGAGCATAGAGTGATGGTGAGGGTGATCTTCTGTGAGAAGGACTAGTGTCTCGAGAAAAAGACACTATTTGCCCAAACAGTAAGGGTTGCTGAGCTTCTTTGCCTATCCTTTCAAAAGACAGAAATTACTACTTACATAAAGCTATTACTGGCTTGTACTGCTGTTTGGTCTTCATGTCAAAGGTGGTCTCTTCAGTTTACAACATTAAGCACTGCCAAATTGTAATGCACAGAACTGAAATGGGGAACAGTGGCGTGGAGGACCATTTAGCCAACCTGGCAGACCTCCTTTTCACTCTGCTATATGATTATGAGCTGAAAAACACTGACAGATAAATACCTTAAAGTAGAGCTGCCTGCAGGCTATTTCTGTCCTGCAGTTCATACAGACAGGCCTGAACTAGCTTTAAAACAGCCAGCTTGGCTATTGCAAACATTGCAGTTGTGGGTGGATGCAGTTCGACATAGATTAGTCCCACAGATATTCCCTCATCTCCTGCATGAGTTTTGCAAGCCACACGGACTCCTCCACTGCCCCAGATACATCTCCAGCAGTGCCTTGAGCAGAGCTGGCTGGTGGGTCCATGGCTGCACTGTGTGGAGGTGCCTCCTGCTTATAAAGAGCAAGAATATGGTGTACTCACAATGCAATTCAGCTTCTATTTTTGCCTCAGAGCATGCTCTGTATGGTGGCCATGAGGCAGCAACTTGGACTATGGGGGGTTACGAAAAGCCTCCACTTGACCTCACCAGACTCAGAGATGTGGATAGCTGGTCTGCACAACTCTTTTCCATTTCTTCCTTTTCACAGTTCTTTTTTTATTCCATCTTGCAAACATCCCTGTGGTGAAGCTACATTTCTTCCTGGTGCCACAGACATTTTTAACATTATGCTTACGTATACTGGCTTTTTGTAATATTTACCTAGGAAGAAGGATTAAAAGGACAATTTTATTTACTGCTACCCAAATGCTCTACATCAACATCTTTATACATTCATACAACTATTGTTTAAGTGCTTGCAGACAGTTCCTATACTCACTATAATTGGGGTGTATTTTATAAGATGGCTGCTGCAGACACAGCGCCAATCTTAGCAAGCCTTATGGTAACACTTGATGGTAACAATGCGTCACAACTGTCCCTTTGTTATGAATCCATTTTGCTTTGAACTGAGTGTATTGCAATGCTGAGACAGTGCAACACATGTTTCTCAGGAGCTGTGATGTGCATTTCCCCTCTTCTGTTTTCACACTCCCATTGTCCTACAGGAAAACACACAGCCATCAGTGTCTGAAGGGATGGTCATAGTTATTTTTGATGTTGTAAAAGAACAGAAGATAACATATTACCATTTGTGATGTGAATAATAACTAGATATTTGAAGGGTATATATTCAACACATGAATTAAATTTCAGGGCTTCAAAACCAAATATCAGTGGAAGTTTAAAAATATCCTGTCCCAAGTGCTATTTTTACAGGGTTTTATTTGCTGAAATACCTTTGTTTTTAGAGAAGATGACATTTAGCTGTGATGGTAGTACATTATATACTCTTTAATAGGTTATTCTAAAATTAATTAACTGCTTAGGTATGAGGCATTTATCTAACAGGCTGTCACAAAGGACCAGACTCTCTTATGGCAGTGTGTCTGCTTCATCTCAACAGCAAAAGAGCAGAGCCAGGACAATTCTCCACATGGTGGCAGCCTGCAGCCCTCAACAGCCCAGGGCAGAGGTTGCCACTGCAGGAGCAATGCTGTTCCAGCATGTCCCACCAGCTTTCGGGCAGATGATCTCCGGGGCCTTGGTGGCAGCATGCCGTGAGCTGCCTGGATTAACCATGCCAGCAAGCATCCTCCTGGGGCATGGGAGATCTGTGGATACCATAAATGCCATCAGCCTATCCTGTCCTGACACAGAGGTGTAGAAGAGCCATGGCTGGTGGAGGGGAGGACCCCTTCTCCTTGTCCCTGCTGTGGTCCCAGACTGGCAAGTCTGGCCAGTGTGGGGACGCCAGGTTGGGACCACACAGGGGTGAAGAAGTGTAAAGACAGACCCATTCACACCCTGACCTCTGTTCCATGAGAGTCATCTCCACCCCAGGATATGGCCCGTGAACCTTACTTCTCCACTGCAGGCATGGTCATGCATGGACACAGGGCTCAAAGACCTGAGCCTGCAGAGGAGGGTGATGCATCTGCAGCAGCCATAGCTCTTGGGCAGGGTTGCAGGGATCTGGTAGGAAGGACAAGACCCTGCATTTTTGCAGTGGCTCTTGTAACCAGTGGAGCTACTGGTGCAAAAGACTATGTAGACCAACAAAATTTTTAAGCAGCATTCAAATTCAGCTCATGGATAGACTACTACACTTATAGCTGTTGGTCTTTCTGTTGTTTGGGTCCTGCACCCAAGGTCTCAGCCTAAAACAGACCTGGGCTTCATACACCCCTTTCCTCTCACCTCTGCCCACCCTCTCTGCTGTTCCCATGTGCCAGGGCAGTTGTCTGGCACCTTCTTGCCTTCTGCTTGCATGTGAATCCCTGGAGTCTTGTTCTCCAGCCTCAGGGTATGTGCAACACACAGAGATATCAAGGGGTCTTCCACAGCAAAAACAGTGTCCAGTTCTTCTCTGCCTGCACCACACTCCTTTTCCCTTTATAGGCTCCCTGTCTGACCCCGTGACTTCCTCTCCCATGGCAGCTCTGAAGCCAGCAGTGAGGCTGCCTGATACTGAGGTATAAATAACAGGACAGATCTTTTCAACCTGGATGCAAGATGGCAGTAGTGTCAAGGACAATTGTAGGATGTAACTTTGCTGGGGAGCAGCTTGAAGCTCACCTTTGCACTTGCCTGGTCCTGCTGACTGGGAGGGAGAGCCTGAACTGGCATTAAGAGGAGCAACCAGCAAGAAAAGATAGCAGATCTCATCCTTCATTCTCTGTCCTGCAACATGGCTAAATGCCAACTCTTAATTATGTTTCAGCATTTTCCTTTTAATGTTAATGCCAGTGTTAATTAAAGAAAGACCATGCCACTCAATTTATCTGAGCCAAGATGGCCAGTCATTTTGGAGGTAAACAGGTACAATAATTTTCATTTTATCTGATTTGCATTCAATTACACACTATACTTATTTGACCCTCCTCCTCTTAAAAACACACTATGAGGACAGACGAAAATTTTGTTTAGAAAATTACCTTTGAGACACCCTTTTTTTTGAAAAGCAAGGCATACTGGTACCTTTCTGGAGTTCTGTGTCATGGCATCATGAACAAAATAACACACTAAGTAATTTGATTCAGCAACGAAAAGCAAGACATGAATTACGCTAACAACTATCATGGAGAGAAAATTAATTCTTTCATAGCTACTGGTACTGTAAATGAAGTATCATAGGTGATTAAAACCCAATTGTGATAAGCCAAACCATCTCAGGAAAATGTGAGAACTTTGTAAACATGCTGACAAGCACAGAACTGCACTGCAGGTGTGTAGGGCCTGAGACCTTGCTTCATGTTTTAATTAATTTGCAGTCACTGGGAGTATCAGCGGGATCCTAGAACCACTGTGTGAGCAGATTGCATCAGTATTCACCTTTATACATCACTGGTGACTTCCTGTTAGCTAAGAGTCTTCTAAGATGTGAGGCTGCGTGGCACCAGTTAATGTTCCCTATTGCTTCTGAGGACAATGGTGAGGAGGAACTTCTCAGCTTAGCAGGTATGAGAGCTCATTTCTGAAGTTTTGACCCATGTTTACACCTGACAGCCTTTATGTTGATTCTGACATTCTCTGACCAAAAAAAAAAAAATATTGAAAAACTATTTATAGGTTTTGCCCTGAGTGATTCCAAAATTAATTTTCTTAATGAGCTGTAATACAGCAGGCTGAATTTTTTCTTTAACCTCAGAACACTGGATGGGAGAGGCCAGTACCAGCCATCACAGACAGCCTGATGCTATCACAGGCAGTCACATCATCAAATCCATTTCATTAACTCACAGTGGAGAGAACACAAGAACTTCACTGATTGGGAAAATTTACCAGAGGGTGGTGAATGAAGAGACAGTGAGGCCAAAATCATAATTCATGTATGTATAGCAGAGCAGAAACAGAGCAGCCTTTGTGGTCATGGGCTTATCATACAATGTGTGAGTCCAACAGTTCTAGCAGGATTGATATGCCAATCTCTCAGCTATTTACACAACACTGGCATAAAAGTATGTTTCAGAGGTAGACAATAATCACTGTCCTAAGAAAGTTGTTTTGAGAGTCATGAAATCAACCTCATGTGAAGCAGCAAGGCTAGATTGCCCGTGCGTGCAGTCCAGTCATCCTGACAGAGCAGATCAGGTTAATGTCTTGGGGAGAACACTGTCAGCTGTCTGATAGGGCTCATAGCACATCTCAGCTACACAGGACCCTCATGGTCTTCCTGTCTGTGGCTGAAGGCAGAGTGAGGATTTCCTTCACTGCATGTGTGTCCACACTACTAATGAGCAGCATGTGGTATGGCCACTTGTACTTCAGCTGACTAACTGCACACTAAGGAAATCAGCCTTGATCCACAGCCTGGCCTGTACTGGGTGTTTCCTCCTTTTTACCATTACTTTACTATTTTATTCCCATTATTTGGCCCTTCCTTGCTTAGCATAATTTTCACAACAGTCCTTAACCTGCCAGTTGAGAGGGTGAAGGCTAATTAGGAAAAGTTGTTCTTGTGGACCAAGTGACTCAGTTGGGTGCCAAGCTGAGAGCAGGAATGGACTCAGCATACCCACTACAGAGCTGGACAACAAGGGCCCCCTTTTAGGTGGAAATGCATGGGAAAGGGTTGAATAAAATTCTGCAGAATTCTTCTAACTCATTAAAATGAAACCAGTACTTTGTGAAAAAAAATCTGGGAGGAGAACTGCCATAATTTTCACAGGTTTGCAGAACAGGAAGTATTTGTCACCCTGAATAAGCTGTGAAAATTATTTTTAACATGTTTAGTTACAATTGGCGGTTCTGCAGCACAGCCAAATACTAGAGGTGGCCAGCTCTCTGAAAAAGCAACACTGGCACTGTGGGAGCCCTGCAGGGGAAACTGTAAGCCAGTTTCCATCTCTTTTTTATCATTAAGCCATCTTTAAAAGCTGAGTTATCTATCTGCTTCATTTTAAGCGGCTGAACATTGAGGATTTTACTCAAAACAGCACTAAAAGCAGGAATAACGTTTTTTACAGTCAGCCTGATTGGCCTTCCACTTATGATGATAAGAACACCATTACCTTTGCCATAAGATGGTTATCACCATCTGATTATAGTTATAAACCATATAGATACACATACACACATATACAAACTCTGCTTGCCCTGTTCAGGTTGAGAAATGTTTCATATATTTCAAACTCTTAGAATGAGACACCAACAAAAATTTTAACTCCTTTCTCTTCATGCAGTAATAGTTGTGCCCACCTGATGGGGGGGTTTAAAACTGTGCTGGCTTCAGAAATTGTCATGGAAATAGATCCTTTTGGGCTTCATCCCTGTACTTGTTATCATCCTAGGGAGGGAGATCTCCCAGGCCCAACAGGCAAATGTCAGTTGCTTTAGCCTCCACCATTGCCTCTTCCTCACCACAGTGGTTTTTCCCTCACTCCTGTGGTAAAATGCCTTGAACAGAAATGAAGAGCCATGCACTACCATCCTAGGCAGTGGTTCCTCGGCACATACAGTTGGATTGTTATCACCATTGCAAGCTGGCTCTGAAGCTGGAAACAGTGCGCATTCAGACACACATCACGGTGACACTGGTCATGGGTTAAGTAACCCTGCAGGGTGAGTGGTATCACTAGTGGTTGTAGGGCCCCACGTCCCATGCAGGAGCCAGGCAGCTCCCAGGGTCTGCAGCAGCAGCATCTCTGTGCATTGTTGCACTTGCTGCACAGGCACCCCAGTGTGTACAGGGACAAGTCAAAGCTATCTGACATAGTGCTGCACTGTATGGCAGAGCTGCACCTTGAGCCACACCTTGAACCACCAAGAGGTGGGAGTTTGCTGTGAAATAGCTTAGCTTGAAGACTGCTTCTAGAGCTGCTCTCTGGAGATGCTGTGAGAGTGGAAGGAAGGTGTTGGTGACCACAGACGTTTCTTCCATTGGAGAGCTAGGAAAATAGTTGCTGAGCCTATGGACAAACGGACCATTTCCCCTGCACCAATCGTACCTTCCACTGGGGTGTAAGGCCACCTGGCGGCCTACCCCACATAAAAGGAGGTTATGGACATTCTAGTCCAGTCTGCCACAAGCCACAGTGAATTTTTACCTCAAGCTGGAGTCCAGGTCATCCTGGACATTATTTCCATCCCACTCACTGCCTCTTCCCCAGTTTTCTGGTGTTTTCTTTGCTGGCATCCATCATAACAGACACTTTTTCCCCTTCAGACACACTTTTTCTTGATTCAGTTTTAACAAGATTGTAAAGTATTAGGATTACTAAACATTGGACCAGATTCATAATTCTTTAACGTCTATTAATTCACCCTGTTTCTAAAAAGGGAGCTACTATACTACAACCACATCCCCAGATCAATATATTTCTAGTACGTCTATAACAATTTTGTATCATACTTGTTTTCTACAGAAATGCAGTATGTTATTCAAATAAGACCATGCCTCACAGTTATAGGTTTGTCACTACAATTAATTCATCTTGTGCCATCCTCTGTCCTCATTATATTTTTATTATAAGAATTAATACATTTTGCCATTTGCTATTCTGGTTACAATCATGAAAAAGTCGTGAGAATGAATACATTTTGTACCACTTTGTCCTTGTTATAATTTTAAGATGTTATCAAGAATGGATTAGTTTAATGCTACTTTTCACTCTATCCTGAGAAGGAAAATTACAATAGTTATGAAACTCCAGCAGACACTATTCTCTATCTATTTTGTTATCAGGCTAGAGATCTTATCAAGAAGAAAAATAATAATAAAATGTATAATTCTACTTGAGAGAGAATGCAGAGGGAATGAATAAAATGGTGTCGATGACCCAGTCCTTGTGAATGCCTCAAGGTCATAATCTCAAGTCCTGTTCAGATGCTATAATTATAAAGATATAATTTTCCATAATTCACTGTCTCCCAAGTGGAGTGGAAACAACTGTTTAAAAATTAACACTAAGAATACTTAGATTACTGCCATTCAGGTTCCCCACAAATGTTTATAATTTTCTCTTTGTTATGACAACCTGAAATAAAAATAAAACAACATAAACAGAATATATTCAAAGAGCAATAGATTGTATTAGCAACTGATGTGTACATACTCTATCATAAATTGCCAGGAATTCAAACCCAGTGCAGTTGTCCTAGGAACTGATCACACTCCCATCATATCAAATCAAACTCCTATGGATTTTTATGGGTGTTGGATCAAGCCTATGCTTATCATGTGGAAACCAAGTTCAAAGCAACCTAGAGGATTTTTCCTGCACTGTATGAGGGATTTCTGCCAGCTACTGATCATGGCCACCTTTTCCCTGAGTCTGCTTTCTTTCAGACTTGTAGAGTAGCACTGCCTCAGGTCCTTATGGAGATTTGATCTTTTTTGAATTGATGTGTTGGTATGGCCGAAGTTTAACAGGAGAAAGGAGTTTGAAGGCTTCCTAATGGATGAAGCAGGGGCTCTGGATACCCTAATGGGTTGGGAGACTTCAGATAAAACACACATTATCATCATTACAAAGCTGAGCAACTGTGTTGCACTTCTGCTGCCCTCTCTTTTCTAAGTAGTAAAATCAGCAACACAATCTCCTCAGTCCTATGTGATATAAAATGAAAAAAAGTTCCGTCACATTAGGTGAAGAGACTGAAAATACTGTAAAATGGGGCTTGAAATTCCTTTCCTAATAGTGTAGAGCAGCAATAACTCAGCTCATGTTTATTCCAGGTCCACAACTGTAAAACCAGTAATTTTCTCCCCCATAATATAAGGAGAGAAAGATGAATTACATTATATTGTACATCAGGGAGTGATGTGTTGGTAGTGGGTATCTGATGGTCCTCTTCTGCCTGTGGAACTATTATTTACATCCCATTCTCAATCTCATTTTAAATTGGGAATGTATTCTCATGGCACACAGCTATCCAAAGTGTATGTTATTGCATGCTACAGCATAACCTCCATTTTCATCTTTTCTTGCCACATGCTGTGGCAAGTGCAGGTTAGTTTCTACATTACCTGTGAGAGGAGTATACAGAGTAATTGTCAGGTTGCTCCCAAGATTAAATGGGACAAGAAATCCAAGTTATGGTGCTTTGGGCTTTGGAAATGAGTTATGTCCCCTCAAAACTCTGACTTAGCCATGGATGACTTCAAGAGCAAGGGGAATTTTTTGCTGTCTGCAGACTACTTCTTTTGATCTGATGTATTGAATGATCCTGTGATCCTAACTCTAACTGTATATATTTAGTTGGCATCTTTTTAGCAACCTATTATTGAACTAGAAATTAACTTCTTTTCACATATTCCTCCAAGCAAACCCTTGGCACCAAGAAAGGGACCTTTGGACAGACTGGAGATTGCATTTCCCAGGGCCAGAGCTGCTCTTAAATCTCCTCTGTGGTTGGCTCAAAGCATTTGCTTGGCCTGATGCACCATAAACTCTAAATCAACTTGTAAAAATAATAAAAGAAATTTGTATTTCCATGCAGATATCATCAAATCCCCTAATTTTAACCTTTCAAACTATTAGAAAGAGTTACAGGATTTCTAATGAGCAACATTTACCATTTTAAATTGTTACAGCCTGAAATTGCACCTGGTTTTCTGCTACACAATTTGAAAGATTCACAGGCCCACATTTTCAGTGATGTCTGGATAAAAGGGAGAGCAGAGAGGGGAAACAATTAGGCATTGTCAGGGCCAGCAGTGCACTGCCAGCCCTTACTGTGCCTGTCCATCCCATCCCTGGTCCAGCCCCATCCCCGAGGAGGTGTCTGATTCCTGCAGCTGGCAGGGCATCCCTGGGCCTAACTCTGGCACCCCAAGAGACACCCAAGGCAGTCAGAGATGTCCAGTGCAGCGCTTTTGGCCCCAGGATTGAAAGTGTTGTCAGATGGGCTGAGAGCTAAGCGTGTTCCACAGGCTTCGCTGGAACAGGACTTCATCATTACCAATGAATGAGAAAATGTTTTAAATGAGCAATCATGCTCCATTTGATTTTGCATGCAGGCTTGCTTTGATGGAATTGTTAGTTTTTCTTAGATTTCTTCTGTAGACATTCACAGAAAGCATTATGTCAGCACATAATTTATAAAGAGTAGATGTAGCATGAAAATATGAAGGATGCTATTGGAAGTTACCCTGTTTGATCTTCAAGCATAAATAACACCCCAGCTTGGGATCGCACAGTCTGGACTCTGCAGACTGCTGCACCCAAGGACTGTCTTCATCCTGTGACCCCATATGTAAACACGGGGAGTTTTTCACAAGCATTCACATATTCACCACTTGGTCTTGCTGCTCACCTTTTCCCTTGTATTCTGTTCAGCTGACTCTTGGGTTTGGTTTGGTTTTTAATAAATATTTATAACTAAAAATAGACATTAGACTGTTAAAGGTGGCACTGATCACACTGATGGGAGCTATGAGAAAATCAAATGTATTTCCAAACAATTCGTGAAGTTAATAGGATCCTAAGACAGAGCTAAAGCTATGCAAAGCAAGAAATGTGAAAGTTCAGTTAGTTACGCTAAGAACATACTACAGCTTTGGCCATCTGTCTGTCCTGTAGATTTGTAGACAGGACAAAAGAAGAAAACTCTGCTTTGATCCATCAACTGTTATTGCATTCATATTCTGCACTGGGTTTGGCCTGACAATGGTACTATTTCTGTCAATATATGTAATTACAGTTGCCAAAATGCTTATTCACATGTAGGCTAGACTGTTGGTTACATGAAGTGCTACTTTTAAATGACTCTTCAAACCAAAAAGTTTGCCTGATCAGGAAAATGGGCATGGAAAAAAGAGACTGTAATGCATAATTTTCATTTGTATTTGACATATGTTTCATGTTACTATTACTTATTTCAACCTCTCCAAAACCTCTCTAGCTCTTTTCCTAGCCTAAAAATCTTGACCAAGATGAATTCTGGACAATCAATTTGTTTAATTACAGAAGTCTGATATGCTCACAATTAAGTCCTTGCATAAGTTCCTTATATATTCTCTCTACACATACCTTAATGAAGTTTTTGTTTTTGACAGGATCCTTCTCTATCTTCAGTTTAAGTGGACTCTTTGGGGGTCCATAAAAAGGAAAACGATGTTCCTGGATCATGAGGTACAGTTTTCCCTAGGCTCCTCTATCCCCAGTGCATCAGATCCCCTTGTATGTGCCACGTCACAAATCAGTCGTGAAAACGCAGTCCTGCAGGGTGATTGACAAACCAGATCAATCACGGTTCTCATCTTTACAAGGTGATGGGGTCGCCCAAGGTGGCTGAAAAGACGCTGACACCCGGGAGAAATCTATTTTAGAGTGGCTGTGCACATCTTTCAGAAGATGGGCTTCCCCTCACAGGGGGCCAGCTGGTGCATCAATGCAAGAGTTTTGTTAGGGGCCTGTAATTAGCAACTAATAAAATCCCCCC